>NW_010565030.1:2052-35714 GCF_000687285.1 Phaethon lepturus
AATTTGAAGATACCTATTGCTTTTGAATCACTTTTCAGAAGGTCGGTTTAATCCAACCTGGGCAAATAATTTTCTGGTACATGCAGTTGTGAGTAAAAGTCAGTACCGAAGACCAAATCCTGTATGAAATTAAGTCAGCGATAAATCTCCCATAGGCATTGGTGGTTCAACATCAGGGGCTATGTGCATTACGACTGATACTGACTGCAGTTACTGTTCTCAGCACTGCAGTGGAGAATGCCCCCTACGAGGAAAGCAAGAGAAATGAAGCCCTATTGCTGCAAACAGCATTAATAGTTCTCTCAGCGTCATTCCTGATCGTCCATTCAAAACTACCCAACCAGTAACTATTAATGCTAGCACCTGAGCATGGGGTTGGTAGGAAAAAAAAATGCAAATTTTGACGTGAAATTCTCACCCGTGGATTTCGTCAGAGTTGCTTGGGGTGGTGTGTATCTGGGTGGTGGACTATATCGGGGTGGTGTAAATGATGTGAGTAGCTGTGTTGCCCTCTAGTGACAGGTAAAGAAAATCCTATCACAAGCAACAGGTACGAAAGATTTTTCTTCATGCAATAGTTAGGTAGCACCGTAAGACTGACACCTCGCAGACACACCGTTAAGATCGGTCTCAGCAGTAAAAAGATCTTGTGGAAGCTTTTGTGATTTTGGAGAGACATTCACAGAGGCGATCCTGGAATTTGAAATCTTACTCTGTTTTATCATCTTTCAAGGAGGATTTCTGCACTTTCCAAAAATTAGTAAGAAAAATGAGTGTCCCACATTATAACCGGAGCTTCAAAATATTTTTGGCAAGAAATACAAAGAGGTAACTAACAAGGATTAAATTTTTTAAGGATCACTGCTGCTATTAAAACTTTCTAATTTGAAATCATGTCCTAGGCATACAGACTACAGCTTCATGTTCTTTGCACCAATGTAACACCAAGGACCGGACAATCAGATTTCTGGTGTGTGAGAAAAACACTAGATAAAGGTTCTCTCAAGTGAGATGAACCAGACAAGTGAGTTCAGTACAAGTGATGACACAGACACATGAATTTGATAGGACAGCACAGTCCTGGATTAGCAGAAACCCAGATACCAATCACCTAAATAAATGGCAATGAAGCCGTTCTGGTGTGTAACACACACAGTGATGAATTAACAGGCTGATATTGGTATGGTGAAAGATAGATTCCCTGCATAAAAGAGGACAAAAGCACCAGGAATCACTTAAGCATTCACCAACTTATTAGCCATCTCTACCACACAGGCAATTCTCATCTGGGGCTTGCGTACTTGCTTCATGAATCTCCTCCCCTCCATCCCAGCATGAGGATTACCCCTGGAGAAGAAAGGGGTTCCCCACTGTGTCTGGTAATCTGCAATTAGAAAATGATCCCGAGGGGGACTATGAGCAGCTGGTATAGTTTAGAGCTGTCCAGACAAGCACTGAATTAGCTGGAGAATCTGGAACCACAACTAGCTGCCTGACAAGGCTCTTGCTCATCCCATCTTGCAAACAGCAAAATCTGCATACAGCAGAGATTTTGAGCTACCGTATGACAACACGTTGTCATGTGCTGTGGTGCAACAGGTCAGTTCTGCTCCACAGGGGGTTGAAGCATGGGAACATGGTCTTGTTCAAGACAAATGTCTTGAGTGTTGTGTGTTGTGTACTGTAATGCGACTGTAAAATGTTTTGGTTTTATCTTTCTCCTCTTAAATTGGCTTATACTAGCCCTTTCAGCAGTTCACACAGAATTAGATGTAATTTGAAAATAAATTATCCTTGGAATAGCAGAACTTAATTTTGCACCTGTGGCATAATGGGTCCCTGGGTAGCTTAAGAGCACAGGACTAAGAATGGGGAAAGCCAGGAAGGTTTGATGGGACCTTCAGTGGGCTGGGGACCAATGGATTTCAAGGAAGTGGATGGGAAGAAGGAAGGTGAGGAACGTCCACAGAGATCTTGAGGAAGTGGCAGAACTGGAGCTTGGGGAGAAGGGGCTGGTGGGTGAAAGGGTTATAGATACTGTTGTTGGGAAAAAACAGTTGAGAGGATTCAGGGCGGGTGTTCATATGGAAAAGGACTGAGAGTAGTCTTTCTGCTTACTAACATCTTGCTAATCTGACCCCAGGATAACAAAATTTGAGGGTTTTAAGATGTTGACATAGCATCTGGTCAGGTTTGCTAATTTGTATATGAAGTGCATTGCAGTTAATACCATGGAAATTGCAGAGATTCTTCACAGCTGATTTCTTGTTGATATTAAGCAATACTTTTGAGTAATCTGAAATTTGTCCCAAGAACTGGACTCATTTCAGCTTTCAACCTTTGGAAAATTTGTCAAGCTTTGGAATAGCATCTTGCCATTTTTGCTAATTACCTTCAGATCAAAATATCCTCCTAATTGCAATTGTCAAGAACAATGCAACACTCTTACTCACAATGATGGCTAGTCTGTCTCCTTAAAAAAATTCCTCCAGGCCACTTAACGTATCTGTTTCAAGTAAACAACGGTGCCATTTCCTGAACAAGAAATTAAGACATTTTTGGAAAATGTCATTGTGTAATAAAACCATGCTCTATTTCTCTGCACTGATTTATGCATAATGGACCTCTACACAGACAACCAAGCATGCGCTGAAATCTCCTATCAGTGAAAAGAACACATTGTGATGTTTTGAACTAACCTTTTTCTTTTGGGAGAGAAATGAAAAGGGAACTTTCTAGATATACAATATTTATGAATTTGCTGATCAGCAGTTTAAAAATGAATGTTTAGTGGTGCAATAAAAAAATATGCCACTTGCTTGACCTCACTGAAAGCAGCTGGCAAGTCTTTTCTTGGATTAATCTGTACTGGCTGTGTACTGGTTAGACTGTCATTTATTAAACCATATGGCTCTGTGAAGGCTCCATTTCTCTGAAGATACAGGTATGGTTTTGTGGCCAGACTAAACCAACCTAAAACTGAGCTGTCCCTGGGGGAGGCATCCCTGCATCTAACCCTGCTGCCGGTGTAAGCACCCAAGCAGCCATGAGGTCAGTTGGATTGGGGAGGTGGTGCATCTGGAAGCTAACCCAAACACGCACACACAAAATCAAAAAAATCTCTTCATTTTCACCTGTCTCAGCTCCCTGATCCAGCCCGTGCAAGCACTGGCCTTAGCTGAGGGAGCAGAAGGGCTAGATGGGCCACCATGGAGAGTGAGAATGAGCTGGCAGTGAACTACTGGCTAGAAGTAGGTAGGTATGTGATACCACAGGTCAGCAGGGAGTTTCTCTGGAAGAATGAGCTGCGCTCAGAAGACAGAGACTCTCATGCTCTGCCTCAGTTCTGGCAATGGCTTGTTCCTTAGAGACAGGCTGGACATGAAATCCTGTTACTCTCCTACCCCACTAATGACACGGGAATAGTAATGCTGAATTTAACTGTAGATAAATTAGTGCTTGTCAAGCAGTTTTGTAATACCAATTAAAGGAAAAATAGAGAAAGAAAATGGTATTTCAAATATGGAAACCTCTGTTAGGCTTAGTCTGATGTTATTGCCTATTCTATACAGAAAGTGATAATATTCGGATAGTTCCTCCAGCCAAATGAGCCTTCCAAGGCAACCTGTCATGAGAGAAAGCTTATTAAGGTTATCTTGATACAATCAGTATTTACAAACACAATAACATAAACAAAAGAGCACTGGAAATAATAACTTTTATTCATAAATGTTTGTAAATCCACGGAGAAAAGCTGCTCCCATGGTGGTTATGAAGGCTGGCTAAAAAGCAGCACTTAACAAGACACAACCTGGAAAAAAAGAATCTTCCAGTCCTCAGGCTTTGAAGGTAGCTGATTGCAGGTCATGCATAACCTCATCAGAAAATCAAAAATCAGGATAAAGAAATTTGTTGCTGACATTAGAGAACTTTCTCTTTTCCTAGTTCATGTTTTACAGATTGACTGGAAAACTATAAAAGTAGTCAAGGTTTGATATGGAGCAAGAAAGACCAGGTAAGCTTTAATTTTGTCTTGGCTCATTGAACTTTCATACGATTAAGTTTCTTCTAATGTTATTTATTTACAAAGACTTTAAAGTGATTTCTTGCTTTAGAATGCTTTGTACTTAAACTAAATCATGTACGAAGAATTGTTTTGCTACCACAATGCTTGAGTAACCACTCAGCAATTTTTCCTGCAGAGTCAAATCCATGCTTAGAGAAGACGCGTAGGACAAGGGACGCTCTTGCATTCTTGGCACATCCTTGGAATGAGTGTTTCAAAACAACATGCATTACAGCAGCCTTGAGTAGGGTCATCAGGCACCAAACTGACATTTGAGCAAGCCCCAGATTGGAACAATTTCCGGTACCAGCTTCAGAAGGAGACAAATCTTGGGGGTCAAATGTCTTCATTTTTATTTTGTTAATATATGACTGTGTAAATGTAATATAAAATTCTCCATTGGGAATGAGGATTTCAAGTGTTTAAGAAAGAGTAGCCTCATCTCATTTGCCTTAGTAATCCTTTTTGGCAGTCTTCCATACAGGAAGCCTGAACATTCAGAAGAAGAAAAACATGAATTCCCCAGAGAGCCTGTGGTAAGGAGATCACTAAATTAAGATAACTTGAAGGATGCCCTCAAGACATCTATTCAAGTCTCCATCACAGATAGCAAAGCTGAATGTTGCATGCACTGCAAAACTGGCATACTGCATACCAAAAGCTTTTCTGTAGTCGATTGTTTTTCATGTAATTTTAATTATTGTTTGTCCTACAGGGTTTTTAATGGATGATTACGGAGCTTCAATCTGCCCTTTTCATTACACATTGAGTAACTTTTTTGAGCCTTTCCTTTACCTCGACTGCTCCTGTGCAAGCCTAGCTACATGAAGGATTCTGTCTTCGATCAAAGATTGGACTGTTCAGAGAATTATTTGGTCCTTAAAACTATCTTGTGGGATAACACTTCAAATTGTGCTATATATTACAAAAGTTGCCATAGATTGCTGTTGATATAGATATTTGATCATTCAAAAATTTCCAGTTCCCATATCTGCCTTCTTTGAACATAAATTATTTCATCTTGTCCTAATATTCATAGATCTGTTGTGCATAGATACATTCAGCATTTGATATTATTTCAAAGTGGCTATTACAATTATAAATGTATTACGATATAAGCCTAATGTGATTGCTGGTTTACAGACTTATGGTACAGATCTTAGCTTCATGGTGGCAGATAGATGTTTTACAGGACTGGAATGTTAGCCAGTTCTTATGTAAAATGAAGAAAGTTCTTGTTTTTATTTTACCTCTAATCATTTTAAATAATGGACTAAACTTAAAGGAGAACCTGAGATGGTAGAACTTGCATCTTCTCCTGATCCTATGATGTAAGCTATATTAATGTAAACTCAGATTTTTTACTTGTCTTGGTTTCCTTAGATTCACATTTGATGAGACTGGACCTCTAAATCTGGCCTTTTTAGTCTAAATGTAAACAAAATGGGTGGTTACTCTATTAGGTCATTTTACCAGACTTCTTTCTTTGTTTTTAAACAAAGGATTATTTCTTTTCACTGCATGTGAGAAAAAAAACACCAAAGATATTATTGCTTGCATAATTTTATATCTAGGACATTATTCCTTATAAAAGGACCAAAATTTATTTCTTCCTCTCCAGTCAGTGTTGTCCTAATGACTCTCAATATTTTTGGTACTTTTGTCTAGATCTAGAATTACAAAAAAGATCTTTATCTGTTGTCCAGCCTTACCCAGCTGCAAATAGAGAATCTGAGCCAGTAAATCACACAACCATATGTTCAACAACTTTAAACTTATGCCAAAGTTCTCTTGACTTCAATCACAGTTAAGCATATTATTAAGATGACGTGTGCTATCTTGCAGAAAAGGGAATAGGCTTGGGAGCTTTCACAGTTGGGGCTTCTACTGTTCTGGAAATGTCTGTTATCATTAGTCACTCTAGAGTTTACATTGCTTTATATAAGACCAGAGTTGATCCATGGACATATGCATATGTAATTTCTATTGTGTCTTCTTTTAATCATTTGGGCTCAGAATTTTGGTCATCGTTATTTCCTCCCACCCTATTTTGAAACAAAATTTTAGTGAGTTGCTAGGCCAATAATGATTTCATGAACTTTCCCTGTCCCATATGGGTGTTTTATCTGTTTAAAATATGACACTGTTTACTCTTGTTTGAAGATCTTTTCCTTTCTGTGTTCATGTTCTATTCGGAAGTGATTAACGTGGAAAAAATTCTTACTCCAGTCTCTTCAAAGAATTAAAGAAGTGGGAATGATTTATCTTTCTGCTCCATTCAAGATTCTGGACTCTCTAGACTCAGTTCTGCATTGTCGTTTATGTACCCAGAGTAATTGAAGAGTGTGCAAAAGCGATAAATTAGCATTTTTCATACTTTTGGTGCTGATGTATTGATTGGACCACGGAGAATCGGTCTACTATCATGTGACATTCTGCAAAGACCACAGGCAAGTAAAATGAAAATAGAGCTGCTTGCAGAAGCTTTGTGTTTATTTAATTGCTGAATCATGTCAATAGTGTTAATTAGAAAGACATGGTACTTGTAGTTCTGCTGACTTTAGCTGAACTTGTAGGTAGCAATAGCTCATTCAGAAGGTTTACTGAAAGTCAAAAATGCTCTAAAAACAAGGCAACAATGCATACAGCATAAACATGGTAATAACACTGGTTCCTGTGTATGTAGTAACTGACGTCGAACTAGCAACCGCGTGACCTTCCACAGAATACAAAGGCTACGGTAAATGTGCTTTGCTTCTGGCTGCTGGGAAGCCAAACACCACCTCATTATTGTCAGTGCGATGAACAGTTTTACTACTGGTTTTAATACTCACCACAATGCTGAGGGACGATTCCAGTATCTGAATGAACTTGAGACCAGAGGGACTAGAGTCCCTGGCCAGAGGCAAGGGCAGGTGTTGGAGATCATGGAGCTGTCTGGGGACTGAAAGAACCCTCAGGTTTACAGTTAGGGCTGGTCTGTAAGCATCTCTCACTCACTTCCTTTCTCCCTCTGGTCAGAAATGACCTCAAAAAATATCCATGGGAAAGTGTTATGAAAATAGGTATATTTCCACTAAATATTTTTTCTTTAATGAGACAGAATATGCGGCTGAAGTGCTTTGACAAACTCTGAATTTAACTAATTTTAATGGAAGATTTTAGTTTATATTCTCTATTTTGTTCTGCAAATCTTGGCCATGATTCTAATTTCAATATGGTTAGAAGTACAGAGGAATAGTTTTTAATACAATCTTTTAGTTTCTCCGTTTGAAGTATCTTCTATTCATGAGTTCATAAAGGTTTATGTAAAATCTCTTGTTGTATATAGGATTAAGTTCTCTGAGGAGAACTGATAGTGTGTTGATCTCAGTTTATGTAGTGATCCTTTACCTGATATATACACAGAATTGAAAAAAATATTAGCAGAGTTGTAAAACCTAGCATAGAATAAAGATTTAAAGAATAAATCTAGCATAGAATAAAGATTTCTGGCACAACAGTTACTCTGATACTTTGTGCCTGTATTATGACAGGTATTATATGAAGTAAATTTTTTTCTGTATCCAGGACCTCTATTTTGGTCAGAGTACACTATCAGTAGTGCCACCTGATGAGCAACTATTTAATATTTTGTTTTATATTCATTTTTCAGAAGATGGCCTGTTTTTGTCTGAGAGATCAGTCAACATTCAAGATCTTGTGGGTGTTCTTTTTAAAGGGGGAGACTAGTGATGGAATCAAGCATTTGGTTAATTCAAACCCCTTAATTTAGAAAGAATGGACAGTCATGAAGTGATATGTTGCTGAACTCAGTAGGAGTCGGACAAGGAGCATTTTCTTCTCTTACATTTTCAAGCAACACTAGCATTAATTCTGCTGCTGTTAGTTTCTGTCCTGCTTCCGCTGGCATCTCCATCAAACAATACGTAGTCCCTCCAACTAACGTTCATCTAGACAGGGAGCTCAGCTTCTGACCAGCTTTGTACATAACCGGTATTTACAGCTGACTTACTTTCAAAAGAAGTGTAATCCTCCTATTTTGTATTCAAGGTGAACTTTAAAAACAATTTAATTTACATGATACTGGTACCTTTCACTAAGCCACTATTTTAACCACAAAAAGACATCCCAAACCTTGTTAGGAGGACCAAATTGTCAATTTCCTCAGGTTCTTTTTGTCATGTTCACAAAAATGGAATATGAATGATTCACAAGCATTAACATATTCACAAGCTTCTCTGAAGATTGATGTTAGCCTCATTTTAAGGAGATGAGGCACTGCAGCACAGAAAAAATAGGATCAAAAATTTTTCCTCAGTCTTAGGAGCCAATCTGAAGTACCAGCAAACTGATTTTTGAGGCTAGTTAGCATTATATTACTGTATTTATGCTTAAAAGAAAACTATCACTGACTTCAGCTGCAGCTGTAAATACTAGAGATTTTTACAAATTTGACCCTTCCATATCAGTCTAGGTCCCCAAAAATAAGGAATACAGCACATCTGGTAAGTCATTTTACAAAGCGGCATCACACAGTAGAAGCAGAGGCATAATCCTGTTCAGCTGGACAGTATTTGCAGCCTTAAACACGTAAGTTTGTTTTCTTCCTGCACTCTTCCTGCACTATCTAATCTTCTGCATGACCGATCCAAAACGAGTAGAAAGAACAGTTATCCTTTGAAATGTCATCCTCTGTACGGTTCATGAACAAGGTTGTGTTTGCTTTTTGCCAGTTATGTTAAGGAGATCAGCAACGGTTTATTATCTCTTGTGTCAACAGGTACATCTGGGACAGTGCCAGCACCTTTCAAAGATATTTGGTGCCAGTCGAGGTTTGGGAACCTCAGGGATCTTTTCTTGGCCTCGAGGAGGGCAGAGAAGCTGTTCTTACCCAGCTTGACTCCTCATGCCCTCTGCACACCGACCTCCTCCTTTTCCACTCTGATTCATCCTGGTGCTCGGCTTCTTTTTCCAGTTCCATTTTCTTTACTTAACAAGGCTCACAGAATGTACCGAAGGCATTGCTAGGCCCAGTTTGCCTCCATTTACCTGAAATAGGCTGTTGCATTACTTCTGTTTGTTTCACCCACTGTATTTACCGACTGATTTTTAGCTGTTTTCTGGATATAGAGGAGAAGCCACACACCTTCAACTGAAGCTGACACTGAGAAACCTGGGCACTGAAAGTGCTCATCTGCCTCAAAGCTGTCCCTGTGACTTCTGTACAGACAACAGCAACAAAAAACATCCTCTCACTTTCAAGATCACGAGGCCTAGCAAATTTCTGTGCTTATGTTTCTATTCACAGCATTGTATCCAACTGAATACTTGAGGAATTCAAATAAACTGAACTCCTGCACCCCTGAAATGAATATAACTCTTGCCTGTCATGTTAGGTAAATCCGGAGAACACTTAAATGCTTGCACGCCGTCTTTTTGCACAGCCAAGGTCCACAATATCAGTCAGTTAATTTGCTTGTTTCCTACCACTTCTGCCTGCCTTACTTATAATGCACAAGTGAATTATTGCACAAGTATTCGGTGCTATTCTCTTTGTAACATGGGCTACCATCATGTTTGCTGGAAGTCTAATAATCTGCAAAGACAGCACTGTGAAGCACTATAACAAACTCTCCTATTACAGAAGGATACTGTCACTTCATTACAATCAGAAAAGGCTTTAAATTGAATCATAAAACCCCCCAAACTTATCCTGCCAGTGTAACATTGCTCCAGGGCACAGAACAGAGTTTGCAGCAGCCCTGTTGCACCTTTGGCTCTTTCAACTTGTACTTGTCAGCAAAGACGGAAATCCAGCTTGGTCCTCTGTTTGCTTAAAATGTATCTTTTATGGACATTTCCAAATGATCTGCCCAATTCTTTGGGAAAATTAGACACCAAACTAAAAACCACAAGAAGTATATAGTGAATCTGTAGTTACACCCTGCAAACAAACACAGAAAAAGAGGGTAAGTTTACTATAGCCCTGTACGGAGTGCTGAAAACGCTGCTATTTTGCCTAAACTGCCATATATTCAATTTGGTCTTACCTTACAGGCACTCTGCACTTTACCCTGTAATAAATGCTGTAGCTCTGCTGATGTTACTGTAGCTGCTCAAATGGTAAGTTAAGGTAAAGAAAGACAAATGCAGACAGGAGATTTAAAATGTGTGAACATATCATTCAGGAGGATTTATCCATTTAAAATGTTGTTACAACTCCCAAAAAGTGTTGTTAAAATTGAGACGATTTGCACTCTAGTACAGGATGAGGCCCTGACACAGGAGGCTAAGGTGACCCTTCGATTTTGCTGGGAAACAGACTGTTCGATCCACCGTTACATGGTGCTGAGACTCCTGAAGTTGATTTGGGAACACCAGGCTCTTGCAAGCGATGGTGAGAATAACTCAATCCATTGCATGAGGAGTCACACAACAGTCGCCCTGTGTCAATAAATGATCACCTCTGGCCGTGATGGCTTGCGTGGCTGCCACAAACTGACATTAGGCATTGCATATCTTTGTAACGACGAGGACCCTCTAGATAGTTTTTTCAACAGGTTTCCTGAGAAGACTCACACATCAGGCTCCCTTACCCTTCACCAGCAGCCTTTTCAAAACCGCCCTGCTTTGCAGGCGTGTTTGTCTACGTTCTGAAAGATGTAATCCTGTCTGTAAGCCACCAACACAGCGCTACGGCCTTCTGGTACGGGCTGTTACTGTGTTAGTCCTCTGTATTCACAGAAACAAGCTACAGTAGGGCTGTTGTCCTGCCTGTCTGGGATGCACATCACCCTGAGCCAGTCTTGTCCTTTCACTGATGGTATCTGGACTGTTCTGACGTCTGGGACACTGCGGTTTTGTTTCCATTTCTCTGACTATATGCTTTGTGATGCTGTTTCCTACCAGCACACCCTTTCCGTTCTGGTACCCAGGAATTTGGCCCCAGAAGCTCTTTCTTTGGTTGAAGGCAAATTTCTACAAAATCTCTCCTGTTGCATCACAAACTTACTACTCTGAAAAGCAAGGAAGCTCAGAGAAGTGCTCTGTGACTCCAGGAGAAACTACTGCAGGGCCAGCCCATGAAACCTGGTTCACTGTCACCCGTCCTATAGCAGATACTGTTTCTGACGTTACGTACACAGCGTTATTATGGGCAACCAAAACTTCCCCTCCGACAGTCTGCAAACTGCAAGCTATGTCACTCACAAGAACATGAGGGGTATTGCAAACACCCTTTTAGATGAAAGCTCCTGATCAGGACTGAGCAAAGGCTCTTCTAGGAGTCATCTGCTCTCTCCTACCTGGTCCTGCCTCGTAATGACGGTTACAGGCTTGTGGATGGCCTGTAATTCTCCGCTGGGGTGTATTGCCATTACTCATTTTGCCAGGCATGTCACTTTTATAGCCAAAACAATTTGCGCAGTTAACGAAATCATTATAACAATTAAAATGACAACTGTAAAAGGGAAAGCCCCATTTGAAAATGCCTGTAGCTGTGGGAAGCCACCATTAGGAGGGATCCCCAGCATGGCTGCAATATGAGCAACCTCCTTGTTATTCTAACAGACTCTAATTTCTGGAAAGCTACCTAGCTGATGAATCCAATAAAGGCAGGGTGTTTTAGCATGTACCTCAGTGTTTTAGCAGGTACCTAAAGGCACTAGTTTAAAGTTATCAAACACCTGCCTTTATGTGATGGAGTTTCACGGTCATTTCTATGCATATCATGGAATTGTAATCATGACCCTTCATGAATATACACGTATTTGTGTGACTTTATGCACTGAACAGATTTACGTACACAACTGACCCATTTCTAAACAATCTGTAAGGCCGCATATGATTAAGTTGAAATATAAGCAATCATCTGATGGCTGTACATGTAGGTCTTCACAGATGTTTTGCACAGGCTGATTTGCAATTTAAGCTAGCAATATCTGGACAGTAAAACCATCCAGGAAGTTTTCTTTTGCTCCAATCTATCTTGATAAATAGCAAGGTTAAAACAGAACATATTTTGCACTACCACACCCTGAATGAGCAGGTGGATTTACAATTATATGACCCCAGTGACAACATACTTTTATTTTAACATTGCTATACATTTCTAACATTACCTGGTCAGCTCTTTTAGAAAAAAAAACCCTTTTTTCATTAAATTGGAATGCTTGCATATTGTACACATACAGCAAGTTTTGATTATCAGTCTCCACAAATGACAAACCTCTGCTTTTGACCATATATTTCCCTTCCACCAGTTTCCTCCCATAAGGATTTAAAAATACCCTCAACTTAGCCCTGCACAAAGTGACTTTTTTTCTAACCTCAATGGTGCAAAATTACACATGACACTACACAATCTTTCAAAGTACTTTTTACCATAATAAGCATTTCTATACTTAACCTATTCACCTTTTCTTTTTTATAGTGCTCAACATTTTACAGACATGGTCACATCTACCTGTGTGTACTTTTTTACGCACAGAGACATTGTTTATTTATGTATTAGTGATCTGTTAGTCATGACTACTATTAATTATGGAGGTACATTTATCCTCACTGAGAGAAACAGTTTAACGTGTTTGGAGGTGGAGGCATGGTTAAAATGGGATCTATTTCTCCATGTTACCTCAATTTGTTAATATTTTTGCCTTGTTTTTAAGTTCAGCTATAGCAATCAACCTGATAATAATATTATATCCTTTTCCCTTTCATTTGCAGATATGTGATAATAAAACCAGAAAAAAACCCAAAACAGTTAAAATAAAGCTAAGCAACCTCTCTCCACTGGTGAGTTTCTAGTGATCTGTTTATAAGTCTTTACTTTGTGTATGTTATCCATTGCTTCCACCTATAACAAAAGACGAACTTTATGGCTTAACTTCAATCAACAGTCCCTCTTTACATAAGCAGAAAAATTGGCTTTAACACATCAGTAAGAAGCACACACTTACAGAGCTGACTTCTGGCTTTCACAGCCAACTGTATCCCTCTTCAATAAGAATATAATTCACTGTCTCCATCTCAAATCTTAAAATACAGTGCTAGACCCACAAATTCTCTCAGCTCTTAGCCACTTCAGTACCAACAGCACTTATTCAGGTTCTCATTTTAAACCTCTTTTTCCTTTCTTTCCACCGCTTACTGTGCAGTGTACTGTAAAAGTACTGTACACACTCCTCCAAAATCTCTTTCACGCACGTACTCATATATTTACTTGAAAACACATTACTGATTTTCACAATACTACTGCCATTAAGCCTGAACTACTAATCTTTATCTTGATACCTCTCAGATTTGCTTATCTTGAATCCCCCATTTTACTTGCCTTGAATTTGCTAATGATTGGGAATTTTTTTGTGTATAGCTCTCTTTTACTTTCAAAACTCTTTGGAAGCCATGTTAGAGATTCCATGAATGTAAAAAAAAAGCAGCAAATGAAAAGATGAAAAAAAGAAACCCCAAGAACAGCAAATGATTCTCTTTTTTTCTTCCATCTCAATTTTTTTTTTCATGAAGGTAGATATCTTATATCTAGGCTTCTTCGTTATGCTGCGTGATATCATAGAATGCCAATAGCTGGCAGCTAATACCAAGCAATATCCCAATATCCAGAAGCCTCCAAGGACTTCTTGTTGCCTTTTCAGCCCCTAATTCCACCAGAATGGTAAGCCTTTCACAGTGGCCAAATTATAGTTTTACTATGAAGCCCCAGGAAGACCCTTTGTACAAATTCTAAATCATTCCTTTCTGTGGGGGTTTTCTTTCACTTGGTCATCTTTCTCCAGACTGGTACTGCTTTTCTCTTCTTTTTGCTATTTTCTGCCACGGTTTCTCTCTTGTGCCTTTCCCTAAAATTTTTTTCCTTCTCTTAGAAGGTCTGTGCGTTTAGCGGAAGACAGCAACCTAGTCAGCACAGAAAAAACATGATCTTTCACATGAACTACTCTTACCAATTACTAGCTGATTGTTACTTATCTGTTATCTTGGTAGCCAGAGTTTGTAGTTTATTCCAGCAGCAGCAGCAAGGAGGATGAACAGGGAAATAGCTTTCTAAAACTCACAGTCTCCATAAATTATGAGAGACTCGTATTTTTAGTAGACAATTGGAATGCTCAAGTTTTTTTTTTATACATATAATGAGATGTGCTTTGATTTGGACATCTGCAAAGAAACTGTGCTGTGGCTCTCAAAGCTAACTCTACCCCCATTCAATTAGGACAGTTTATTATTCATTGTCTCCCTCCCAAACCTTCAAATACACATGCAGCATTTGTTGCAGTGCCAGGACTTCATTGCCTTGGTAAGGAACAAGCACTCAGCCTAGTTCAGAGCGAAAGACCTCCTCTACTCTCCGGACAGCATCTGGCAATCTCCCAATAAATCTTCCTCTTCTATCTTGTTGTCACAAAGCACACAGTTCACAACAACGAGGAACATATGATATCATTTTTGTTGATACATCTCCAGTTTGAAAAGTTTTGACAGCAGGCATAGACAAAACCGTTCCCTGTGTCAAAAGTACAGTTGATAAATTAATTGAGATTTCCAGTTTTATTGGAATGCTGAGCAGCATTTCAACAAAAAAAGGATACGGGATCTGCAATCAGGTTTAAAAACCAAAAACAAAGCGAGGGCCTATTTTTGTTTAGTGAATGGTTCCAGGTCTGGATTACAGCAGTTCCACATGTTGATGTTGGACCTATGGGAAGACCTGCCCATGCAACATTATCCAGTTATGACTATGGGTTATTTACTCTTTTTAATGAGTTACAGATAAAATGCAACCTCAGACAAACCAACTTGATGAAGAAGACATAAATAATTTAAACCCTCTAACATGATGAATCTTCTCCTTTTATTGGAAATGTGCCACGAACTGTGCTTCTATGATCGCACGTCGTTTTGGTTTCCAGAGCTCTTCACTCCGAAGCCACGGAGGTAAATCTAATACCGAAAGGCTGTGAAGGCTGTTTCTGCTGTGTCTTACCAACAGTACCTGGGTGCGCTTATCTTGTTTTTGTTTGTACAGGAGCTTTGCATGCACATTTTGGGTGTGCTCAAAAACAGGGAACTATTGCTCCTTGCCATTATTTACATGTCTTTTATTCCTTTTTCAGATCTTGGTTGCTTGATGACCTCCCTATAATGTATAGTGTATATAGCTCCTTCTAATGCACAGCAGGATTTTGGATATAGTCTTGGTGATCTAGTTGATGGGTTTTGCCTCTGTAATGCCTGACGTGACAGTGGTGGTTCATCAGCAAAACTGTGGCCAAGATAACCCCCTCTAACTGATAATATATATGAAATTTTACAGATAGCAAAGGCTGCCCTTAGGCTGCCACTACACTTGGCAGCAGAAGCAAAATAAAGCCACCTTCTGTCTGATTTGCCGTCCACCCTGGGGAGGGCAGATGGAGGGACTCCAGGTGGGCCATGTGGCCCAGGGGGACCTACTCTGCCAGGGTCAGATGTCTCTGGATACCCACTTACTTCCAGAGATTCCACCCAAACCCTCCAGAATAAACCAGCGGGTGTCTCAAAACTTTTAAAAATACCATCAAGAAAGTATGCGGTGACAGAAGACTCTACTGAAAGACAAGAACGGAGAGTCACCCTCTCAACCAAGATGGCTGCCAACAAAGGCACTGAGGCCCAGCTGAAAAAAATTACTGTAGTCACTTTGGAAATTAAAATCACAGTGTCCAACAATACTCTTAGATGCTACTTCAATTAGTTCTCCTTGGCAACACTTCTGGGGCAGACAAATGAACCTCAAGGGGGATATTTGTGGTGGAAGATGAAGTACAAGACATTCCTGTCCAGATCCAGAAAAGACTTCAAGACAGATACATCTTCTGTACAACTGAACTAGCCAAATCCTGCAGCCCACAAGGAAAGACAAACCCTTAAAGCTTGTCTTCCTGTTCCTAACAAAAATGCTCAGATGTCTGGTAGAGGGTGAGTTTAATTCAGGAAAAGCTCTGCAACTGACTCCAGTTGCAATTGCCATGTACTGATATTTATGCATCTCAAATTGATTATGAGAGGGGAAAAATGCAACTCAGTGAAAAGAA
The DNA here is from genome assembly GCF_000687285.1 of Phaethon lepturus. Taxonomy (NCBI): domain Eukaryota; kingdom Metazoa; phylum Chordata; class Aves; order Phaethontiformes; family Phaethontidae; genus Phaethon; species Phaethon lepturus. The sequence goes on from NW_010565030.1 coordinate 18,205, forward strand.
TTCTTTTGGGGATGCTGCATTAAAAACAAATAATTTCCCACAATTTAGCAAAACACAGTATTGGGCTGTAATCACCCCTTTAAAAACTAGGAAACCTGCCATGTGGCAAGGTCTTAAACCTTTTTAATGAAGTTTCCAGTTCATCTCTATTTCCAGATCTGTGAGGAGCTGCATGGCTTGCAAAAGCTACTGGTTTCTTTAACTTCTAACAGCTCACCTGCTCACTGGAAACGTGAGAGTTACTTCTACTCTCAGTAAGACATCATGAAAAAATGTCAAGTGATAGCTCCAGCAGTCACAGAACAGAAGAAGAGATCGGCATGGGATGATTCACATCATCTGTATGATCACTCACTAACCCATTCCCATTCTTCAACTGCCTGTACCCTTCCTCTGTCCCCTCCCCTCCTCCTTTCTTTCTTCCCACTCATTCTTCCCTCCCACGGTTTCCATCACCCCACCCTCCCTTTGATTTAATCCCTCGTTCTCTATGCCCCTTCGCTCAGCTTCACGCACCGCATGAATCCAGACCTCCCATGCATGAACCTGGAGTAAAAAGCTTATAATAAAGAACCAGTCGCTGGACTTAATTGTTTGTTCTTTTTTGCTGCAGAAGTTTACAATTTGTCCCAGCAGTTAGATTCTTCCCCTGATAGCTGAACGTTTGCAGGGGGAAAAGAGGCTGCCTGCTTATGAAGAATGGGGAAGGAGGACTCCCCTGAACCCTCCCACTCCCCCAGCACATAACATCTCACTGAGAACACAAGGCTGTTGATGAGGGTATTCAATCTGGCAAATGATAAATCACAGAGCCGGCATCATAGGCAGACACGTCCTCAGTTAAGGAGCATGCCTGCAGCGTGTGAATCTGCTCGCTCAGCGTGCTCGCCGCTCAAGCGCTTGGCTCCTCCTGAGCCGCTGAGACTGGCACCAGCAGAACCCCACCTTTAAGTGTGAGGTTCTTGACTCTCGTCTACTCCCCTTTCACAGGGATAGTCTCATCAGTGAGAGCAAAATGCAATCTCAATTTTGAAGTCAGTTGCTTTCTCGAAACAGAAGTCTCTAAGAAATATAGCTGAAAACTGTGCTGAACTTTTGCTCCGCTCAGAAAAAATAAGATGCATGGATGGATGGGTGGATGGACGGATAGATGGATTGATGGGTAGCTGCACTAAACATTTCACCCCGTACTTGAAAGTTAATGGAAAACACATTTTGTGGCCCTGACAAATTAACAGAGCAGAGCAACCTAGTTTATATATCACAGTCTTATCATTTCCTGTTTTTCTAGTGAGTTTTGGCTTGGAAAGCAAAAAGACTTGTGCACAGATGAGTAATGTGTTTAGCTTTAGATTTGGCCAGAGAAGAAAATCCCGGAAGATCTTTTTACTTGGATGGAAATAATGTATATTACTGTGATGTTACTCTCCGGGATTCAGTTCTGTTGCTGCTTTTATAGCTGATTGCAATGTGCTAATGTGATAGGGCCAAATCTCAGAAGACTTAGTGAAGTCAGTGGGAGTTTTGACTGAGTAAAATTTAAACATATCTGAGGAAGGGTGTTAGGACTTGATTTGTCGCAAGATTTTCACCGGCACCCTAAAACCTTTACGCCCTGAAAAAAATAAGATGTATTTTGGAAGAGTCCTAAACACTCTGTAACCGAGATGGTTTCAGGAGCACGGGCAGGCTCTAAGGAAAACAGCTGTAGGACTGTCTTCCAGTAACCCCAGCAGCCACAGTGCAAAGGGCACTGCAAGGACAGAGTAGAGGACAGTACGTCAGAAATACAGTCGCAGCACACAGCACTGATGTCAGGCGAGCTCTTGGGGCGAGCAGGGTAGCACGCAGAAGACAGTCAATGTCAGAGCCATCTGCCTTCTCGTGCTGGCCCCTCTGCATTACTTAGGAAAGAGGGATGATCTACAGAGCAGGATCAGGAGTTCAGCGTTTCAGAAGAAAGCATCAGCTTTCTTCTCTCTTCAGCTGAGATTTCTGTTAATAAAAAGCAGAAACTCATGCCTTAGGTTTTGTGGGTTTAATCACCATCCTGCTGTAGAAGGTATTGATCCAGTTGGCCTAAAACTCCTGGGCCTGACTCTTACTTATACCAACGCCCTTCCGCAGTACAAAGATCCCGTTCGCCAGTATGAAGACAAGCTCATAGCTTCACTGGAGTATACAACGGTCTCAGTTGCTATATGTTTGCTTCTTAAGTAGTTGCATTTTTCAATAGATTTCAGGCCTATGCAGCCAGAAAATGTGAACTATATGGATTTAAAACCAGCACACCAACAAATAGGACATTTACTATTTTTAACCCCCCTATTTTTAAACTAATCTCATGATTCATTAGGTTCTGTCTCTGGGGGTTGGAAGAGTTGCGATTCACATCACTTCCCAGCTCCAGAGGGTGAGAACTGTTCAGTGTTCTCTCCTTGAAATTTACATTAAGTATATAGATTAGTGTATACTGCTATGACAGCTTTGTAATCAGAACTTCCTTTCATGAGAAGCTGGCTGGAGCCACAGATGTTTGTTGTATTACAGATCATAAAACACTCACCTGAACGTAAAATTCTAGCCTTTTTTAGACATTAATCTCATTTGGGTGTTAGCCAGCTGGGTGTTTTTGAGGCTCTCTGTTTAATCAGCAGTCCTCTACATTCTCTTCATCCTTCCACAAATATATATACACACATACAGCACGATTAAAAAACATAATTCAGGAATCCTGGTATGAATATTCTGAAGTATCGACATGAAGGCCCTGTATGCTTCTGACCTGTACATCTTCCTGAAGAACAATGTTGGTCACTGGCATACACCTGTATATAGACACACATTTTTCACTCTGAGGAGAGTTAGGCACTGGAACAGGTTTCCCAGAGATGGTGTGCAGTCTCCATCTTTGGAGATTTTCAAGACTTGACTGGAAAAAGACCTGAGTAACCTGGTCTGATCTCATGGCTGATGCTGCTTGGAGCAGGAGACTGGGCTGCATACTTCCTAACATCCCTTCCAGTTTCAGTTATCATGTAATCCTGGGATTCTAGGACTATGCAGTGGATACATAGATAGATAGGTAGAGATAAAATGTTTTTTTCAGTGGCTTTGGGGACTTTTGCTATCAAATATTAGGCAATCCTCACACTGCTACATCACAAATCCTGGTTGTGTAAGCCAACAAAATCAATACAATATCCTGTTTTTCCTTGAAGTTACGATGTTTGTGATAATTTTGACTATTCAAACTAGCAATGCCTAGAGTATAAATACTTTTACAAAACATGTTTAAAAATACACATTAAGGTTGTATTTCCCCCCACCCTGAAATACATAGGAAAAATATTTCAGTCTTTCCAGTTACCATAACTGCGAGTTCACACCATATATGACTAAGGATGCTTTTAGAGTAGAGATGTACCTGTTCACACACAGAAGGGTAAAAGTAGAGGATATAAACCAGAGATAAATCAGAACAGACAAAAGAATGATGAATGCAAGAGAGAAGAAACAACATCTGGCGATACCTTTCCTCAGTTAACTAGTGTTCATTGCTGTCCTGAGAGTCGCTGTTGCCAGCTTGAGACACCGATAGCATACAACTCCTGCTGATTCCCTTACAGAAGACATATCATGCCTCTTGTAACTTTTTTACTGTATCCTCTACTGTTCTTGGGTTCATCTTCCTTCCTTCTTTTGTTCCTCTCCATGGCCCTACAAGGACAGGATTTTTCTCCCCTCTCAGTTTACAACTTCTCAGAGTTCACACCCTTTTCATCCTCTCTCTCAAGAGCTCTCACAGTGACCTTTCCAGAAAAAATAAACTTTCAGATTGCACAGTGATTAGAGAGATTATCCACATTAAGCGTTACCCTTGTGAGCATGAACGTAACAAAGGCTCATTTAAGAAACTCAAGCACTCTGCTGTAACTGGGAGAGGTGTTGCCTACCTCCTGCAAAAATTACCCTTTTATTCCTCTGTTATATTTAATCAAACATTTGTGTCTGTCATCTCAGCAAGAAGCCCTTTTGCTTCCTGAGGTTTGTATGAGTTACAAACCCTGCTGCTAAATCACCAGAACAATTATATTAGTTTCTAGTTTTTCTTTAGATTTCCTAGCTGCTTACCCTGTGCTTAGCCTATGTTGAGATCCAACTAATAATTAAAAGCTCACACCTATTCTTCTAAGATGGGAAAGCATTAACTACAATGTCTGCAAGCAAACAGAAATGTCTGCTGTTTCTTCAGAACATTTCTCCCTGACGTTCTTCCCACCTCTGTCACCGTAGGCATTAAAATGACACTGCATAAGACAGAACCAGAAGAAAAGTTCATTTACTAGAAGATTTGACTCCAGTGCAGAGAACTGTGTAAGTCATAACTCTTTTTTTCCAACAAGTATCCTGTTGTCCCAACAAATTATCTACAGGGCACAATTTGTCCAATAATTCATTTCTAAGATAAATATTTTGACATTTTTCCTCCTTTCAGAAAACACAGGCAATGAGGTGTTTTCAGTTAAGGCTAAAGAGTTTGCTGAGGATTTGGGAGATGCTTTTGAAGTTGGGAAAAAATCAGGGGACAACTCTGATCGCTTTGGCACGGCACCAAGAATTACAAACGCAAGAAACCATGTGATTGCCCATTACTGCCGTCTCCAAATGCAAGTGTCACACTGAAGTCTTCCCTCTGTTCCTCTTCGTTTCTTAAGCTCTTCTGTTAAGTGAGTGTGCTTCATTTGGCTTATGGTTGTTAAATTCATCACAACAGGTGCAATATCAACATGCCTACAAGAAAACAGTCGTCTACTGAGGACTTAAATGTTGAATTTCCCTTAAAGAAAAATGAACAAAAAATGCCAGTAACTCCCATGTCAGTCATGGTCAACAAGGTCATGTATCAGGCAATACGTAAAATCAAAGAATTATTATAAACTTGCTGTTCCTGGTAAGTGTGCTAAATGCAATATAAAACATTCAGAATTTATTTTACTTTAAAAAAAAAAATTCTAGATAAAGAAACATCCTTCACTGTATGAGAAAAAGTGTTTGCTCTCCATACTAGGAAGTATAAGCATTTTCATTTTGATCTATGGGTTACATTTCCCTGATCGTATAGGTAGAAAATTTCACTTATTGTCAGATTAAAACTGAGTCAAAGTGTATAGCAGCTCAATACACAAATTCAGCTTTTTAGCCAACTTTTAAAATCACAAGGCTTCAATTTAATACCAGTTTTGTGTACGTGTTACATTCCTACAAAAGAAGTATAAAGGACTAAATTTTTCCAGCCCCAGACGATGAGAAAACTGAAGAACTGAAAAAGAAGCAAGTGAAGATCAGGGACAGGCACTGTCTACATGAGTTTCCTTTTTAGGAAACAACCTGCAATACAAGTTTTGAGGGGTTAGAAAAGATATGTGCAAATAATGTATTTTAAAAAGTGATATAAACATTTTTTAATGGACCTTCCCATAAATAAAGTTGTTAGTCTGAATCATCCCAGACTATTCAAGGGGTCAAAAGCAGGGCAGTTACACCACTTACTGATACCCAGTTGGTACAGATAATTTTTTCCAAGTATTTTCATAACCTCACATTACCTGTGGAAGAAATAAAGGACTTTAGATAATTCTGGTGAAGTAGAATCAAACCATAGGCTGAGTACATCCATGGCGAGCTTGTTTTAATTTGTAAATCTGTTATGGGCAGATGAAAAGAATCATTCTGTCTATAAAATAAACATAACCGCTATTATAAGAACATATTTTCAAGATTATTCTTTCACTTATATACATAAATGGCTTATATTAAACCATAAACTTTACAGAGACACATTCCTTAAAGGAGAACACCGCATCTAAGGATTCTGATCCTTTTATTTTGTATTTGTAGTTTACTGATGTAACAGTAACATCCAATAAGCAAGTTACATACTACCTATGTAATGTTTCAGTGAACTATATTAAAAAATTATAGCAGCCCAAGAAGGACCCTGACAGAGTTTGCATTAAGGCATGTAGTTCAGGAGCCCCTTGTTAATTGAGTGAATGAGGTTCCTCTGCAGCTAGCTCAGGGAGTCTTGCTTAGAAGCTTCTTACCAATAATTACACAAAGACCTTAAACATGAAGTGAAAACCCTCATCAAGTTAATTTTAAAGACAGGTTCCATAGAAGGAAACACCTGTGAAACTAAAGATGAGTTCTCTCTCCTGTATTTCACGATGGGTATAATTTCCTTAAAAAAGTGCATTGTAAATTTTTATTTTAAAATAGTCCTTGGTAACTGCTCTTTTTGGAATAAAAAACATGCCTGCAGTTTGCACTTTAGTTAGTCTTTCACTGTTTCACTTATTTGTCTTACCCAGGCCCAGTTGTTTACTGTTTCAAATTATGTCTTGAATCATTTGAGGTTTCCTACGAGATTGTTTATGTGTCAAGGTAAGGAAAAAAATCCACCTCATGAAAAATGTACATTATGAATAACAGTTCTGAGGATTTTCTTTGTTTGCATAACAGTGTGCTCTCTGCTTTTATTCTGGCAATCTAATGTACCCTAGTGCAAACCTGAATCATGCAAGATTTAGCTTTTGGAAAGGCTTTGTGAGCTCTTTGCCAAACTAATGATATTCCTAAGGCAGCAATATCTTGTTCTCTCTGACTTTCAGATTCATCTCTTGGTGTCTTTAAATTCTTTTTTTGTACTAGAAAAACATGTCCTTGCTTTATAGGAAGTACTACCAGCAGCATAATTGGTCTGATGAACACAGTCATATAGACACCAATGAAATATAATAAAAAATACCAGTAATAAATGCACTTCTTGAACACTGACAAAAAACCTCACACCTCAAGATCTGGTTTTATTTTGGCTGTGTATTACTGAAGAAATAAAAGTACATACATATTCAAAATTACCTTGAAGAAAGCGATGATCCTTATGGAATCCAGTAGCTGCCACAGCTGTATTTCAATATACATTGGACAATAAAATGATACATTATGGGAAGGTTTACATCTCTTATGCTTTCTTGTGGAACTACTTCTGCTTCTTGGAGACAGTCAACTTGTATATTAAATATATTATCAAGCCAGAGAATTAATTTATTTACAGCTCTGTGATTTTTTTCAATACACTGGAAAGAAGTTTAGTAACAGGAAAGAGGTTCATTAACACCTACAAATGCCTTAGCTTTGTCTAAAGGAATCATCTTTATTTCAGATATCCAGCATTTAGGGCCTCTTCCAAAGTATACAGGGCTTAACAGTGAGACTCGCTTCAGACCAAGCCTTCGTTCTGCAAAACACCATAACAACCTAAATACCAGTGTAGAGGAATGTGAACTATTTTCTTCAAAAGGGATACACAGAACAAAAATGTGCTCTATGCATATCTGAGACATAGATATATTCCATATATAATGCAAGTCTCCATTCTAACACGGTCCCTGCGTGAATGAGGTGAAACTATTAGGTCTATCTGTTCTTTGATTTTCTATTTGGAAATATGAATAACATTGCTATCCTACCTCCTGGGATATTATGAGAGCACAAGCAGTAAATAATTTTGGGGTGCTCCAATATTATGGGCACAGGGTCAGACACACATTCTACCTCAGATTAAATTAATGTGCAAATACTGAGTATGTGCAGTATCACTCCAGGATGTGATCCTCCCAATTTATAGCAAGACATGATTGTTTCAGTTAGCAATAACAAGATAGCAAGATTATATCATGATGTTGTATGTTGCGGATAGCAATCCAAAGATTTTCACAGATTTTAATAGAGAAAAAAAGATGTATGTGTTTTCAGATGAAATATTAAAAGGAACAAAAATAAGTCTCTGAGTGGAGAAATGCAAGCAGATGGAAAAACTATTACAGTTTTCCTAGGGAAACAATTTGACCTGAAAAATCTAAAACTGAAAATTGGCCACGACACAGATGCATGCCAGAGGCCTGATCCTTACTTACTTTGTTGGAATGTTCTTTAAAATTGCACAAAGAATCCCATTATTTAGAGGTTTGTAAGATCCCAGTTCAGCTGACTTGCTCACTTGACTTAAGTTACAGTGCCATCTACTGCAGTAGATAGTCCAGATATATTATAAAATTTCTCTGTCCTGAGCTTATTTTTCAATTATTTTCCACTGTAGCTGTAATCAAATCAAGCTATGAATTTAGAAGCACTCAAAATAGCATCAGATATGAATATAAATAGAAGGGACATCCAGAGTTACAACAACATAGTTAGAACACGCTACTAGGAAACCAGACAGATGTACAAACTACAATGACGACTTTTTGAGGGTGTATAATTTGCTTTGGAGTTCAGAATGGCCAAAAACCGCCAGTCTTTAAATACTAAAATTAGAAGGAAATTTTCCTGCTGTTGGGTTTTCCTGTACCTGCCAGGTCTGGAGTTTTCACAGCTTCTTTTGAAACTTCTGAGAGTGCAGCTGCTGAAGAGGATACCCTGAAGGATGAACCATTCTGCTGCAAGAGGATTTTTTTTTCCTGTACTCTGCAGAGTTAGGACAGACGCTAGTTAGAGACAGCTCCCCTGATTCAAGCAATGTGGAGAAAGAGGCCTCCGGAGAGCCTTCTGCCATATTGGTATCACAACTAGGACATAACCAGCTCTTAGGACAGGGACAGTTGACACACAGCGCACAGTTTTGCAGCCCATGTGTTCATGGTGCACCCGTAGTCTGGACAGCCCTGCAGAGTAGTCAATGACATACAATCATCCCATTTTTCTACATGCTTATTTGACCAGAAGCAATTATGTTCCAGAGACCCTCTACATCGATGCAAATGAAGAAAACGGTGCTAGCACTACTTCTGTATCAGACTTTAGTTTTCTAAATGCAAAGAAAGAATTCTTCACTCTGAAGAGCGAGTAAGCATTTGTAGTCTATGATTTCTGTTCATACTCCAGACAACATCCATATATTTACTGAATTTGTAGCCAAATAACATTTCATATCTTCCTCAAAACCACTGCATCAGTTTCCAAGTAAATTCAGGATGATTCACATCTAAAATGCACCTGGTTGGGTCACCGAACATCAAATTCAACACAAGACTATACTACTTTTTGTTTTAGTTGACGGGGCTCTGTTCTTTTTGCTACCTACTTCTTCAAACCAGCCTGACCTCTCTGCTGATTCCTCAGACTGTTTTGCATCTGATGGCTGCACCACAAAGACAGCGGAGATTTACAGCTGGTTAATTCTCTCTTTCCAGTGAGCTGCACTGTATGACCTTCTCTTTTTCGCTTGTATTGCGAATGATTCCCCTGTTGGATTTTTTACTGAGCAATGGAAGACAACCTTAAAGAAACACACGATAGTGTAGCTCACTGAGAGGCCATCTCACATAAAGACTGGTGTGAGTCAGTTGCGTCCAAGATGGGGCTTCCTAAGGATTTAATTCCGTTCCAACAGGTTGAGTTTGACACTGGCCATTTTAGTAAGCCTGTGTGAAAACACTTTGCTGCTTGAAGGCACTCTTCTCTGAAAATCCTCTGTTCAACACATTTATAGCACCCATAGCTGAAAAAAAATGGCTATTTTTCATTGAGTATGGCACCTTCCCACACTTCTGGGGAAAAAAAAAACCTTTAACAAACAAAAAGGCAGGCTAATGTGCTAAGCAAGGCCATAGTTTCACAGTTGTTTGGAACAGGCATAAACCAGAACTGCCACTGAAAGAGGTCACCCTGCCCTTCCCCGACCCTTGCGTGCATGGCCTCTGCCACTCCCACCCACTCACACAAAGGCTTGTACGGCCTCATGTCAGCTTTCTTCTTTTTACCACGGTAATGTCAAGCCAGACCACTGCTCTGACCCAGTTCGCCATGCTCTACACAGGTTATGACTTTATTGCCAATTAAGAAAGTGCCAAGCTGTGCAGCGGGACTTGCAGCTATTCTCTTTACGGCTGGTCACCTCTGGAGAACAGCTTCTTCCCCCCACAAAACACCTGGTCCTCACTCTTCTATACAGATCACACATAGTGCCGTCATGGGCCCAAGACTTAATTACTCTTTTGTGTGGTTTTTTTCAGTTCAGAGAGTCTGAAAGAATGGGATGGCCACGTTGCAGCTTACGAGGAGAGGTTTTTTATTGCATGAAGCAGTGGGTATGTGTTACACGCTCTGTGATAACGTGGGCAGGGGTTGATGAGGACGGAGTAAATTTGGGGGACTGTGTAGGACAGAAGGAACCAGAATTAGCAAAGTCTCATCCAATCTGCCCGGTCAGGCGGGTCCTGGAGTGAACTACATCAGCAGCCCGCCCCGGCACAAAGAGGGGAGGTGCAGGCAGAAGGAAGGGCTGCAGAAGGGCAGCTTGCTTTCCTCCGGCGGCAGTGTCCACCTCAAGTGCCTGGAAGACTTCAACTGGTCTTGGAAGGGCATCGTGACTCTCACAGCAATGTTGTGTTATAAACCGGTCTTAACGAAAGCAAATGTAATTCAAGAGAGTTAAAAGCTGCTGAGTCGGCTTTGGCATACATAAAAGATGGGCGGGCACCGGTGGGCTTTAGTTCAGGAAAGAAATGGATCAGGGCTCTGGTTTATTGCCCAGGGCAGAGTGGCTGAGATTCTACTGGGGACCAGTCCTTGTCCATAAAAGTTGTTGCAGGTGATCTGTGTGAAATTATACAATGGTAATACTGAATCTTTACATGCTCAAGTTTGGGGCAGAGAATATCATTTGGAGTGCATGCTAGTAGACAGCAATGTTAATGTCCCTGCTGAAAAAAAAATGCTGATTTTATCTTCAGAGCCATTCATTTTTAGTTGCCATAGAAACAGCCATTAGAGCCATTTTATATCTGGCTGACAAACCCCAGGTTTTCTGATCCTGCTTTTCTGATTTCTCTTGCTTTTCTTTCCATTTTTTTCTTTCATGCCTGATTTTTATTTCAATGCAAAATGTTGGACAGAAACATAACTTCTACCTGAAACATGAATACAAATTTATTATTTTTGTCCGTGAAATTCACCATGGCTCCTCATATATATGTGCTCAGTTCATAACAAAAATACCTATTTCTAGTTAAAAACCAATCAAAGAAAAGGAATAAAGGCGTACACAAAACAAAATTAGTTATACATAATTTTCTTTTCCTTTTCTGTTGCAATAAAGTGACTATCAGATTAATATTAGGATGATATCTCCCTTCTAATGAATCTAATATAGATTCTCTTTTATTCTCCTAGTTTGCTCATTTTCAGTCATACCAGATGGGTTACAAACACAAAACAGGAGTTTCTATTTACTTACTTGCATTTTAAATGAGTCAAGTTGTACGATTATTGTGATTGTTTTCATTCATTGAGGTCTTCTTCCAGTATTTCTGAAATGTTCTACTTCTTTTTTTTCTGCTTTAGTTAATGTTACCTTATTACCTCACACCTGCAGAAAGAGAAAAATCAATGTTTTTAAAAATGTCCACTCATTCTGAGTAGCTCAAATACATAAAGGTGCTAAATTCCATGAGGTTTACTGACTTCAGCTAATACTGCTGTGGCTGGCTCTCTAGATTCCAGATTCTCACAAATTCAGTGGGTAGAAATTTGGGCTCAAATGTCTCCTTTGATTAAAATAAATATCATGGTATACCTACCTAATTTACAGAGAGTTAATGACTATATTATAACATCTGCAAACTATGTAATAAACTCAGATTTAAAGTGTTTGGAAAATGCAAAATGCATACTTGGTGTATTTTCCGTAACACAAAACAAAGTTGGGCTAAAACTGAACGAGACCTTACACACCAGAAGTTAATTATTACATATGAATATTATTTATTCCTAAAACAGCCTTAACATTCCTAAAAAATAACCTTGTTGAGAATAAGGAATATGTTTCTGCCCCTACGCTGTTAACAGCAAAAGCATGTTCTATTTAAACACGTGGAAACAACACTGCAGCACGCCTCGAGCACGGCCTTGAAGCAACTTTGCTGCATTACAAGTATTCTGACAGTACGTCTGATGGTGTCAGCTCGCCAGCGCAGGCAGCTTTCATCAATTCACATTCTGCTTATTTAAATCTTTAAATCTAAACCTTTGTCCTGTAACAACTGTAACCAGCGCGCACACAATTGCGATTTATGGTATGGGCTGCGGTTGACGGCTCCTCCTCTGAGGCGAGTCCCCTCCACCCTGAATTGTAGGGCAGCAAGAAGCTGCCACGGGAGTTACAGCGGTGATTTATTCTGCAGCACCCTCAAACCAAACCCCCGGGGCTATCTGCGCAGCCTCATCCCCGGGGCGCTCCCAGGATACGCTGGAAGGAAAACCTCTGAACCGCCATCCCTCTCCACGGTCCCTGCAGGCAGGACGGCCCCCGAGAGAGCCGCCGATGAGAGCGATCCCTGTCCCCCATTGCACTTCTGCAAAGGTGCCTGGCGCAGCCCGTCCCGCTGCACCTGCCCGCCCTGCCCTGGCACAGCCACTCCTTAAAGTCTCGGTGGTACAAACGGGACACCCAAGCCCTCTGCTGCAATCCCAGCAGTGGGACAGGGGTTGGGACTTGCCACACCACACGAAACACCATCCCGGCAGCAGGAGGGGTGAGCTCCCGGAGACCATCGGCATGGGCATGTCCCCTCTGACCACCGCTGACCGCTCATGTGGACATCACCCAGCAGAGCTGCGTGGACGTGCGCGAGGACCAGTGTAAGACAGGACGGCATATGCAGTTTGAGTAACATACACTGCTTTCCAGTTCCAGACTAATTCTGCTTAGTTATACCACAGTAACGATACATATTGCCACTCCTAAAACTTGGAAGTGTACAAGCTTCAAAAAACCAAACGTGAATGTTATGGAAGAGGCTTCTCTTGTCTGAAACTTCTCTCTAAAAAGCTAAGCCTGAAAGAGGAGCCTGGAGAAGAGTGTTGTACCAGCCTGGGCTCAAAGTGCTAAGGCAAGTGCAACAACACATGAGTGAGCAGTAAAGATTTTTTTCAAATTCAGAGTGACTCCCGATATCAGAAGTAGATAGAAATTAAAAAGGAAAAAGAGAATGAACAGAAACCTATGCAACTAAGTTATTCCAGAGCTTACATTCTTTGAAAAATCAAAACCATCTGAAAGTGATCTTGACAGTGCTATTCCTTTGTTTGTATAGGCATATAGCCCATTCAGAGAAAGAAAGATATGTTTAATGCACTTAACATGTTTAGGAGGTTTCAGTCAATTTAGAAGAGGAGATTAAGCGCAGAAAGGTATTGCAAAAAATACATTAGTGCCAATCTTAAGGGTAAAAATGAGATTTTGGAGAGAGGTTTTTAAACAAAGGGAAAGTGAAGCTATCAAAAAATAGTATGCAATTTAAAGCTGAAAATTCAATTTCATACTTTTTCTAGAAGTAACTGAGCCTTCTGTAGCTCATACAGAAGTGGATTCAAACATGGCAACTGAATTTATTATCACCTCTTGCACTATACTTACCTACTCTAATACACCTTCCTGCCTTGAGGGTTGGGATATATTCATGCCATTTACGAATCATCTCCTGATTACCCATAATTTTCAACCTGGCTCTGAACCAGAGAGTGAATAGCTGAACCAAGAGAATGAGCAGACTGGTGGGCAGTTATAGGGGAGGGAGGGGGGGAAATGATGGAACACTATGCTCACATGTATGAGCCCAGAACAATTGAATACCTACAAAAAGACAAGTCTGGGCAAGAGATTAATAATACCAGCTCTTTTCTTACAGTAGCTGTGTCAGTAGGAGGTCTTGTAGATGCCCCTCAGATGCAGTTTCATGTTACACTCTATCCAATCTAACTGTAAGCTGCAACCAAATGATGAGGTAATATTCCCCCTTTCCCAGCACAGGCTGTTGCTACCTTTGTTTGGGAATGGGAACATGACTGCTCCTTTCCTTGTCACGCTGCAGTTACATTAATGTTAATAAAATTTGAAATTTTGGCCTTTGAAAGCAAGCATACAGTCAAGGATTTGTGCCTATTTGCCACTTCATTTGGAACACAACATTTTTTCTCAGTTGTTTTCTGAGCAGTTTTATAGACAGGCATTGCAGTGGAAAAGACAATTTCTTACAGTTTAGAGTATACAGACTTTTACCACTTGGATTACTTTACTGGGAGAAAAACAACAAAAGAACGTGCACAGTGGAACCAGGCAGCTTTGGAAAGATCAAAAGCTTCAGGACTTCAACTAAAGAAACAAAACATATTCAATGCAGTTGGACTAAGATAGCTAGGACTTAAGTTTATACAACAGAACATACATTGCAGATCTCAACTAAGCTGAGGCCTCTTCTAATTTTGAGTACTCTCCTGATTAACACAGCATTTTTTCTCACATCTTATCTTTTCACTTTGTTGTCTACAACATTACTGCATGATATTAAAATAAAAGGTTCATTTGAAAATTCCTGTACCATTCTCACTCTTGATTCCTCAGGGAAACTTCGAATATAAATTACCTTTTTTTTTTATATAAAGAAATATCTTTGCTGTGTTGATGTTAGCAAAAATAGACTATTTTTAAAAAACATTATTACATTGAAACTGGTTCTGCCACTCTTACCTAAAGTAATAAATTTAAATGTATTTTGAAGTAATCACATACAATAAAAATGGGTGGAAAAAGCATTCTCCTCCCCTTTGTCTTGCAGCAGTAACATCCCAGTAGAAAAGGTTATGAAAGGCCCTGGAGACGAAAGCGTGGAGAGGCCTTGTGGGCTAACACGACACATGCCTCATAAGGTTCTCAGAGCACCAGCTGCTGCTTTTATGTTCAAAATGAGGATTATACTTGAATTTCCATTGTTACCTCATGAAAGACCAAAGAAACAATATATAAATAAATAGGCTCTTGTAGATCCATAAGAAACAGGGACTTAATGTATAGGCCACTTTCTTATGTAGAGCTCGCCAGTGTCCCTTTTTCCTCCTGCTTTTGGTATCAAGGGAGCTCCAGCTGTTGCTGTCAGATGAAAGAACATCCCGTGGTGTGAAAGAAGAACTGATGGAAGACACTAGTCCATCTGCTGCCACTTGTTCTCATGGTGGGTTTGGAAGGTGTGCAATTACTTCAAAACCTGTGGCTTTTGCTGTCCCCAACAAACCCTACCAGGTCTTTTCTCCCAGACCAAGCTGTACCATCGATAACTTTCTCTCATGACCATTCTACTTCAGCCCATGCTCCACCACAGTCTTCTAAATTTTACCAGGTGAAGGCAATATTTGGTCTAAATAATTTTGATGTGTACAAACCACGAAGATTAACATTTTCACTAGAGTGGATCAACTCTGAAGTTGCTCCATGGAGAGATAATAATTCACAAAGAAGCTATTGCTAACCACAAGAAAGATGAAGACGTATTTAGTAAGTTTACTCATGAAAAGAATGAAAACACAGCAGAAAATATGTAAAGCAGCTTGCATAATATTTAGTCTGCTACACTATTTACAGAATTTGCTTAATGGTAAGTATACAAGAATAAAAATTACCATAGCCTGTTTTGTAAATGCCTATGGGCAGTAAAGCTAGCACGTCAAACTGTTTAGAAAGGGTCCAAAGTGGAAAAGCCTCCTGAGCACAAAACACAGCACGGAGAGGGGGTACAAGGGCTTCATTGATCACCCTTCATTATCTTAAAGAGCAAAGAAGAGGCAATGTCTTTTCCTCTTCAAAGACCCCCGGAGGGGTCCTTCAAATGCTAGTTGCAATCCCCGAGGTGGTTTCTGAAGTGACTCTAATGACTTTCTCATTCATATTTAATTTCCTTGCCCTTTTAAACATCATTACAATCGATGTATAACTTCCTTAATATTCAGTCGCATATAAAACATTCAACTGCACACAATCTGTGAATTCTCCTGTGAGTTTTTGTCAGATCACTAGGATAGCAAGGGTAAAGTTTTCTTGACTTCAGTAACTTTGTTCAGTGCAGCCAGAAATACCGTCACAGTGCTTCATTTTGTTCTGTAGCAGACTAGTCACTAAACCAGTTCATCATTAAGCAAATATATGAACTCAGTTCAGATCTCAATACTTTAACAGTACCTGTAGGCACTGTGGCAAATCCAGAAGTGAGTCTTTCTTGCAAAACAAATGAGTCATTTAATTCACATGTGACTTGTGCATTCATAGATGTGAACCTGTACTTTTAACCTGTGATCAGACACAGTATTATCAATCATAATGGTAACCAACACTAAAAGTTCAATTAAGGCTTTTGGTTTGTTTGTTCCTATATATCATCTTTAAAACTTTTTTTTCAGGTGGTACTCTGTGAACTTTTCCAACGGGTAAGGGATCTGCTTGTTCCTCTAACCAGGAAACTGCAATAGGGTTGAAAACAAGCTCAATTACGGCATTTCTGTCTTCCAGAATTATTAATACCAGGAATGACATGAGGTCTGCTGCTAAATTTTGACGTGACACAAGCTGGATAAGAACTCCAGGAATAATGCTGAACCATCTCTGTGCCTGAGGTATATCCAGACTGTTGGTAGGTATGCTCCACAGCATATCCCTTGTTGTGGTTCTCTGATTGTTCAGCTCTTTTCTGGTCTTTTCACCTTTCC
The DNA here is from genome assembly GCF_000687285.1 of Phaethon lepturus. NCBI lineage: Eukaryota > Metazoa > Chordata > Aves > Phaethontiformes > Phaethontidae > Phaethon > Phaethon lepturus. The sequence goes on from NW_010565030.1 coordinate 34,804, forward strand.
TTCCAATGAAGACTACAATCTGTGGGCAGCAAGGTAGACAAGGATGGTCTAGACCCAAGTCTTGGACCCAACATGAAGTCAGGGCAGTTTGGGACGTGGATGCTGATCCAGGAACTGGAAGTACTCCTAGAGAAGGAAAAAGAAATTTTGAGTCAAGCTAAAAAATAACACAGCATTTTTATTCCTTGCAGTGATGTTTTTACATTATTTTAAATCAGTCTGAGAAACACAAGCTTCTTAGCGTCACCTGAGGTAAAAAAGCTTTATTTTTGGATGTGCAACATCATGTACAAGATCGAACATAATCTACGATGTAGAACATTATGTGCATTGTTCGTTATGCTCCAGGAGACACTCACTGATTTCTAAATAACTGGAGCTTAAATGTGGATCTGGGTAATAGCCCCATTCACTCAAAAATAACCTGAAGCTGTCTTTGCAACCTTAAAAATTCCGCATGCATGGAAGAAAAAAATCTCTTGATTTGACACTAATTTTCTTCATTTTGTGATGTTAAAACCGAGCTCTGTAACAGCAGCATGAATTTCAGAGTCCGGCTAACCGCAGAACAGCGTGCGATCGTTCACGTCCTTTCTCCACGTTGTGCTGTGCTGCTGAGCCCAGCATGTGCATCCCTGGTTTGAAGATGTAGCATGCCGCTTCATTTTACAGATGTTAATTAAAGTCCTGGGCTATTAAGCAAATAACACGCTTTCCCTCCGCTGGGCAGCACTTGCCTGGGAGCTGAGGCAGTTCAGCCGAGCGAGAAGCACGAGTAAGCACCCAGCAGAGGTTGCATGAGCCCCATCCCCCGAGGCAGAAGAGACCCTGGCAACCGCTTCGCGATACACCCCGTACGGGCAGAGCCTGGCGCCGCCTGCACTGGGCGCCTCGGCCTCCTCACACGCTGA
>NW_010565031.1:0-302 GCF_000687285.1 Phaethon lepturus
GGGGCGGGCTCTCCGCCCGCAGCGTCTTCCCGCGGCTCTTTTTGCGTGGAAAAGGAATATTGTGTAACTCGGGAAAACCTGTCCCGGGAACCTCTCTGTGTCTGTCACGACATACGCGAGCCCATAGGGCTCCTCTCTCTCGGCTCTGCGTCCGGAGAGGCTCCTCCAGTGCTAGCGGTACCTTTTGCTGAGGTAGCGCAAGAAGAAAGTCTGGGGAATTCACTTCTGTTTCTCCTCCTGTCCAGGGGAACGTCGGCTGGGCGAGTGAGAGACAAGTGGCTGGGGCGGCGCCGCGGGTGGGT
>NW_010565031.1:325-18895 GCF_000687285.1 Phaethon lepturus
TGGTCTCTGCCTTTGTTGTACTTTTCCTTGCGAGTTCCTGGATGAGGAAATAGGACTTGTTCACATGGCCTAGTGTATTATTAAACAATTTGTGGATCCCCTGCATCTTGGGCATGACGGCAGCACGCGCAGATCATCGTATCTGCCCATGAACAGGTGGAACGCAGTGTTTCTCCTTTACTTGAGTATCCATAAACATATGATATTAGCTTTTCCCTGGGGCAGATGTGTATCCTTTCCATGGTGTGTATCTCTTACAGCCACACATAGGGCAGACTGTGTGGGTGACAGATACTAATTAGTAAAGTGCCTTATTTAGGAAAACTGTTAGGTGAAGCAGACCAAGACACCTTGTATTCCTGTTCAAATAGTTCATTAAAGATTTATTTAATCTTAAATTTCTACATTAAAAGAGCAGAAGTATTTTGAAGCATGAAAAGGGCTGTTAGGACTAAAGTGAGTAGGAATTGAGTTGGTTTTGTTTTGTGGGTTTTCTGTAAGAAGTGTGTATTTGCTTGAGTTTTCAGAAATTAAGAAGAGGGGACTGGGGTGAAGTAAAGAGGTGAACTGTGAAGAAAAATGGCCAGCAGCAGAGTAGGAGAGACTTTTGAGAGGCCCTTTTTTTTTCCACCTTATCTTTCTGTCCTCAAAAAAAAAAAAAAAAAAAAGCTTCAGAAATCTACTGGCAGTTCAAACCAGTGCAGGGGACCCAGGAACACATGTGGCAGTGCCAAAATCTCATCTCAGCTTGGCATGCTACTGCTAGTCTTGGCCAAATGTCCACGCTTGCCAGCAGACAAGGAAAGGAAGTTGAGAGACACAACAATACCCCTGAAAGGGATATTGTAGGAAGGTCCCCCTCACTTTCTGAGCCCTGTTTAGTCCAGGTGTCATAGTCTGGGAAAGAAGTGCAAAAGATTCTCTTTTCTCTGGAGTATGAGATGTTAGGAACGATACAAGTGCATCTTGCCACACCTAGCAAGACAGTCCCTCTGGTAGCAGTTACTTTATCCTGATAATATCTACCTGATTTGTGAAATTTCTTTTGCCGTGTTAATTCAGGGAGGAGTCAAATGACAAAGTCAGTCCTCCGCCTACACAGTAAAACCTAGAGACTATAGCCTGGTTCCTGAGAGGGTTGTTCCTTTTTTTCATCTGTGTCTTTGCTATAGTGTGTCTTGGTGGTATCCTGAAGTGAAAGCAACATCCAGGGTAGTTTCTAGTATGTTTGTTTTAAAAGACCGTATTTTTTGAGAAATGCTTTTCTCTTTCCTCCTGCAACTTTGAACATGTCGTAAAAGTTTAGATTTGTCTTTATAAAATACCATTGTGCATATACCCCGATTCAGGCTTTGGAGAGATTCTGTCAAACGTTTTCCTTGACACACAATTGGCAATTGGACTTGATGACGCGGAAGTTGAATTCTACACTTGTGCAGCTCTCTTGTTTTTGCTTCTCTTCATTTCTTTTCGCTTTCCTTTCGCAGTACATCTTCAGTGTGAGGAAGTGCTTTTGTGACACTGACTCTTGTGAACGCTGACATATATTTCTGTTAGTGAATGCTCCTATAAATTAACCTTTGCATCACGATGGTGGTAAAATATTCATTAGGCAGACTGTCTGTGGCAAGTATGTGACTATAGCGATGAGGCAAGACTTGTAGAGGAAGGTCCTGACTCAGTTGCAGGGTGGTGGGATTTTTGTTCAGGCAAGGTAAAGAAAGACTTCTGCCTACAAGTTTGTGTGTGTTTGGTTTTTTTTCTTGGTTATACTTGCTGTTTCTCCTTACACATCTTGTCCACTGCAGGCAGGCACAAAAAAAAAAAAATCCCAGGTATCTGCAAAAACCCGGAGCCTGTTATTCGTATGATGTGTTTATAATTACACTGGAATGCCCTTCAGTAACAGATACGCTTGTTACTCTGCAGGTCTGAGGATCTGCAGCTTGTGCTCAAGCTGGGTGGTTGGAGAAAGGGATTTTAGATGTTACTTTGTCAGGCCTGGAGAATTAGGGACAGTTGTGCAATTAAACCACAGAGGTGGTTTAATCTTAACACAGTGAAACTGAGAGATTATGGAAAGACGAACTCTTACTTTGCATGTGTACTTTATAAATCTTACCATTTCATGGATTGTTCCTCGTTTTCAGAGCTGTAATAGTGAATTATCAGACAAACTTGAATTCCATAAAGAAGGATTCTGCCTTTGGGTTTGTGAAGTACAACATGCCTGAGAAGTACTTGTAACAACATATGAATCTGTGTACTTGAAAATTGGTGTTGGTTTCAAAATCCATCTATCTTAATAACTAGTGTGAAAAAGGTAGCTTGGTAGGTATGACTTAAGCCAAAGAGCTGATACCTATTCAGAAAAGTGTAATAATAAGTATTTAAGTGATGATCATTCCTTGCTGGGAAGGTGTGGCAGTAAGTTGACCTTGGGAATAGTTGCTGCAGTTAAGATTAGTGTGGAATCATAAAATAATTTAAATGAAAAGTGATCTCTGGAGGTCACTTTGTCCAATCCTCTCCTTAAAGCAAGGCCGACATTTTAGTCAGGTCAGGTTGCTCATGGTCTTGTGGTGTTCAGTTTTGAATATCCCCAAGAATGGAAATTCTACAATCTGAGCCACCTTTTTTTGGTGCTTAACTGCTATTGCTGTGCAGAATTATTTCTCGGTGAGTTACACTGAAAATTGCACATCTGAAAACCTCTTCTGGAGCCAAAACTATAAAACTATATAATTGACACCTAAAGGAAATGTTATGTCATCTTGATACTCTGACAGCAGGATTGATCATTGACTTCTTATTCCACCTGCAAGGTGGTAACTGGTTGAAGCAATTGGACGGTGATGGTTCAGTGGGCTCGTGAGTGTGAGCCAGCTGTGCCCAGCTCAGGTAAAAACACCTTGCATGGCTAGCGAGGAAGCCCTGCCGAAGGACAGTTGTCATTTGCAGTTCCATTGCATGAAGCCATTAGTTGTGGAGTTAGAGAAGCTACCTTATGGCGTTGGGTTAGACTTCCTTAAAAGTAACGAAATCCATTGCTGCCATCCTTTTTCCTTCCTGTTTCTGTGACGGGGACTGCCTCCCTTGCCTCCATTGTTGTGACTTGTCAGCTTGTGTTGATGTCTGTCTGCTCTGTGCACCTAGAAATGTTTGTGGGTTTTTTTGGTTTGCTCTTTGGTCACCCACATGCTTGACTGCGTAACCTGAGTCTCTGTAGTCTGTGGCTTACTCTTGATACCCCACCCCCTGACTTCTGGGAACATCTGTACTTTTTCCCTAAGCCTTCTAGTGAAGGAAGCCTATTACTCAGGAATAGTTTAATGCAAAGTTTTGAGTTGTTTTGTTTTGTTTTTAAACTTTAGGTCCCCAAATGAATTATTAGTGCATCTTTTTTTTCTGAGATATGTTATTTCATCTTTCCTTGATGCTTCAGGTTTTGAATTCTAGAATAATGCCAAAACTTTGTATGGATCGTGATGAGCTTTCTTAACCATTCATTCTCTTCTTTACTTGTTCTTAAAACAGAAGATGACTCTTCTGAATAATAAATCAATTGAATGTGCAGATTTGTAGATTTTTCAGGTTTCCTCTCTTATGTGAGGAAACAGACCCAAACTAAGTATCTTCAGTCCAGGATATTTTTTTAATAGAGCTGTAAGCACTGTGTCCCAGAAAATTAAATAAAAATACTTGGCATCCTGTAATTGCACATGAGTACTTCTTTGTTGTTGTTGGTATATCCTGTAGGAAAGAAGAGTATAAAGATGTACGCTTTTGTGGGGGGGTCTAGCCAACTGTTTCATAACATCAGAACATGATTTCTATCTGGTGGTCTAGATTATGGAGGAAGCAGTGAGCCTTTTGAGCCAAGCTAAAAGGAAATAACCCTTTCCTTTTTTTTTAATTTTTTTTTTTTAAGCGATGACTGTTGAAATTAACAGGACGTACGAAGAAATGGGGCAGCACAGTGAAACCTGGGACCACAGTGTCTGTTACTTGTTAAGTATTTTCTGAGAGCAGGGCAGTTCCTTTGGGATTAGTCATGAGCTGATCTGTAATTTCTCAAGGGGAAAACCCCACAACCTGTGTCTTAAACTTCTTAAACACAGTCATAGTTATTTGTTACTGAAGTACTAACAATGTACTCCCAAGAACGATTGCTGTTGGAACACTTATAGTGGTGATTCTCCTGAATTTTAATCTCTCCTTTTAAACACAAGGAGAAATGGTAACAAATGTCGTTGTTGGAAACAGCAGCATTTTCTGCATGATGGTACTCTGAGTCTGCTAAATTGAATACATGTGTAATTTGTTGTCTTCAATTCAGTTGTCTGAAACAATCTCCATTTTGAAGAAAAATAGATTTGATGATGCAAATGTTGAGTCCTTTTCAAAATCGGTTTTGAGAAATAGGTTCTTTGCTGTCTCGCTCAAGATAATTGATTAAAAAAAAAAATTGCTCCTTGAAACCCCCCTCTCTCACCAACCAACAGGAGAGAAAACAATTCACATGTTCAGGTAACACATTCATTTTCCTTAGACTCTTGTGACCATTTTGACACAAAGGTACAGCATAACCTAATAATTTTTGAACATTTATATATTCATTTTAGTTGCAAAACTAGGCTTGTTTTCAGAGTGTCTGTACTATAAAATTCGCAAAGTGTTAGATCAGCTTTTGGAATACGGTGTGCATTCGGGACTGAGATCTTGGGTTTTTCAGACTGAGTGATTTCTTACGTCCTCTCTCTCCCGAAGGAAACAAGCCACTTTATTTTTCCCAAAACCAAAACAAAAACCCCAAAAACACCAACCTGCATGCCTTTTAGGAAGTGTGTCACTTGACCTTCCTTCTTTTCTGAGCTGTGTGACACCAAGGTGCATTCTGGAAATAAGGCATTTTGTTGATAAGGCTGTAAGGGCTCTAGCATTTATGTTTGCAGAGGACTCCTATCAGTGATCTGTTATTTTATTTCTGAGTGATGAGAATCCCCCTGGGGGAACACCTTCTGATGCTTATAAGCCAAGGACATTTAATTTTTCATTTTAGATGTGTGTACTGTATGTGCTGTCTGCAATTACCATTTGGACTAATAAAAGTTATTACTTCACCTGTGAAGTTTCTTTAAGCAAAGTGAGTGGAGATCTTGAAGCTTTTTGGAGAAGTTTTGCAGTTGGTGACAAGTTGGGGTCCTTGTGATTTAGGCAGAGGAGGGAAATAGCTATCTTTTAATCTGGCTTGCTCTTTGGAACTCTTTCAGGTTTATTGCAAAGCCATGTGCCATAAACCTTGGCATTCAAGACAGTGGACCTCACAGAGCCCAGCCTAATGCAATTTTAGAAAAAGTGTTTACATCCATCACTAAGGTGAGTCATCCTTCAAATTCTGCTAGAAATGGAGGCCTGTGAGTAGTGGGTGGCGGGCTTTTTGCTTTCACTTTTCTAGTTTGAGAGAAATGCATTTCACACTGTGCATGCACAAGAAGTATGCTTTTTCTTATTTTGCTTTGCCTCGGGCATGTCCTTGTAGCAATGTAAATTCTCTTTATGGCTGACCTATGCTTTTGTCCACAGAAGAATCTTTTTTTGAATAAAAAATGTTCTCTTTTTAGAAAGGTACTAGGCTTCTTCTTTTAGTTCCCCACCTTTGTCCACATTGTAAGTCCTGTAACAGGTGATCATTCTTGGTTTAACAAGAAATTTCCCAGTATCTTTCACTTTCTCTTGGAAAAGTGCTACTTGTTTCCTTGAGATCTGTTCCTTTGCTGGTTTTATAGGCCAGTTGTGTGAATGCCTTCCTCTTATTTTTGCCATCTACTGTGGAATTGGACAACAGCTGTCACAGTGGAAGTCAGTTATTTAAGGAAAGCGTTCAGTCAATGGAAGTCTGCCCTGATAAAGGGTGGGGCATTTAATGTTGACAGTAGGTGTTTCTTTTGATTGTTTCATGGCCTTTCTTTCACTGAAGCTGACAGTGTTCCTTCGCTTCAGAATTACAGAATTTAACACTGTCTGTGCTCTGTTAAATGTTGACAGTGAAATCCACGCAGACGGCATGATAGATTTTCATTAAAGATAATGAAATGGAAGGTTTTATGTTCTGATTTGGTGATGCTGAACTTCATTCTGACTTGAGCAGATAAAGTGCTCAGTGAATGGAAGGGAAATTCTATAAAAACCTTACTAAAACTCGTCTCATGGGAACATGAAAATTTTGAGGTATTTGGAATGACGTGTGAACAGAAAAGACCCTATGATTTGATGCCGTTTGCAGGGAGGGCTTTTATGTAGGGGATGTCCTTAAATTTTGCACAGCTTGTGTCCTCATGGGTTTAAGCATTAATTTCATCTAGCTTATGAAAACAGAACTGCGTTTAACTGTACCAGTGTGCTTGTGTCTGCTGTTGGATTTGGAGAATCGGAATGTAGGGTGGCACTGATGCAGGGGAAAGATTTCGTTGCTGTTCTGAAATAGGAGCTCTGTAAATTCTCCGTTGAGGCAGGTTCACTTCCAGTGCAGAAGTGTTAGGTGGCCCGAACCATTAAAGCCTAGTAAAGTGCAGTGAGATCTGATTGTGTTGGAGGAAAGTCATGGTCTCAGTACTGAAAATCAAATGACAGATGATTTTGGTTTTCAGTTGAACAGTCTGGTCACTCTCTATTAAATCAGTGTTCTGTGTAGTTTTTGGGGGTTGTATGCAATTCAAGTAGTAAAATGTGTTTATCGTCTTTCTGTTTTAAGAGCTCCCTGGCAGAGCTTGTTAAAAGGACACTGATCTGAAACTGGCTTATCTCAGCACTGGGCCATTTTAGAGGTAGTTATCAGGTTTTGTTCACTTTGTCTCTTATAAATCCATTTATGTCACTATTCAAACAAATAAACTACCAGTAGAGTTTCCAGTCAGAGAACAGTGATACATCCTTTATCATATAATTATTTCAGTTTTCAAATTTAATTTTATTAATAAACTTTGATAATGGAAATAACGCCATCTCTATGATGCCTTTTCGGAATATACAAATATCTCATGTGTTAAACCAACTCTTACTTTAAAGTTTCCCTAAACTCGCAGTGAGTAGCAACGCTTAAATGTATCCAGCTTTGATCTTCCTGAGTTCTGGAGTGTTTGAATTGATGTGCAAGTTTTAACAGGTAGGACAGGACATTTTAAAAGCTCCTCCCCCCAAATTAAGACACAGAACAATTGCACTCTTTGTCATAATGTGCTGTCAAACGATGAAATAAATGAGGAAATGTTAAATCAAAAGCATTGTGAATACTTAAGTAATTAGTGGCTTATGAAGGTTAAACTTGAATGAACATTGGGTCATGAGCAATGGGTTCCTGCTTCTAGTCTATGCATAGTGCCTTCCTAGTGTGTGGTTTTTTTGTTATCTGTGCATCATTTCTGTCATAGTACAGAGGGGATCTCAGTTTGAAGTAGGTTGAGAAGTAGGAGAAATGACACTTGTTTCATTTTCCTTCAGTCTCCAGATGGAAAGAGGTTAGAAGGCTTGTCAAAGCAGCTAGACTGGGATGTTCGAAAGATCCAGCGCTGGTTTCGTCATCGGAGGAACCAGGACAAACCCACCACCCTCACTAAATTTTGTGAGAGCATGTATGTTTGTGCAGAGGCCAAGATGTGGCTTCATCTTAAAGCTCCAGCTGTATGTTCTCTTTTCTAACTGAGACTGTGGTCAGCTGCTAATTTAAACTAGTGTATTGGGGTTGGCTGGTGGAAGAGAAATTCTTATATAAGCAAATGAAAGAAGTTAGGAGGGCTTTTTAGAATTCAGTATTCTAACATATTTTGTATATATGCATGAGAGACCAGAACACGTGTAGAGGAGTTACTCCTGTCAAGGAGCAGCTTTAGAGAGTGGACCAGGTCCTTAATGCAAACGTAGCACTTCAGTGTGCATGTGTGTGCATGTATGCATATGCCTGTGCACAACTTGCATAATTATACTGAAGACAAGTCTGCTGTTTGCACAGTTATGTTGTAGACCAGCATTTGTTCCCAGACAGCATGACCTTATGGGTTACAGAATGATGTATATACTTTTATACAGACACCTCTTGGATTCCTCCTCTTTTCATTTCAGTTCATTCTTTTGTTCTTTGTTTCTTTCTGAATGCTTGCAGTTACCTCTGTTAGTGTAGTAGCATCTGAATATTTTTTCCTGACTTGTTATTTCTTCTGTGCTGGTTTCTTTCCTTTCCAGTAACTTTCTCCATATTAATTCTTCCCCCCAGTATGGTTTTGTCTACTTAAAGCCACAAGGTAAGAGGGACAAATATATATATATTAGGATACCTTCTGGATAACCATGACTTATCTTGTTGTTACCTTGTTATTGTATAGTAAAGCATATGAATGATGCATGTTCACTCTGGACTTTATTTCAAACTTGGCTGTTGATGCAAACTCTTGTGTGGTGTGAAAACTCTTAAATAGATTTATTCTTAACATGAAATGTTTACAAACGAAGGTTTAGCATTTGGTGGGTGTTCACAATTGTTCCAGTTTTTGTTACAAATGTTAACCAGAAGCTATTTCTATTTTATAAGTTTAATTTTTGCTTCTTTTTCCAGGTGGAGATTTACATTTTATTTAAGTATATTTTTTTATGGAATCAGGTTTCTCTGGACGGTGAGTTGGTCTGTCATCATCCCCCTTGCTGTTCGGCGTGGCATGCATCTGGGTTATGGCTGGCCTGCTGAAACATAGGGGCTTTGACTACCTGTGTTACTACTTCAGTGCTTGCACCTAGCTTAAAACAAGGGAGGTTTAGTGGTGATAGTCATCTTTTTGTTCCCTTATTTGACATCCTAGGGTTTATGTTTAAGGACCTTCTTTACACTGTAGCAAAGCTTCGATACAGATCTGTCATTATGGAAATATTAGAAACTTATTTGTCCTGTTACCCCAGAATGAGACAGAACTGTTTTGGTTTTGTTGTGTTTGGTTTGTGGGTGGGTTTTTTGTTGTCTTTTTTTGCTACAGAGAGCTGCTTATTTTTTCTCATCTCCCTTTGGAAGGAATACAGATTCATCTCTTTGGGTCTTTATTATTATTAGAGTTGTATGATTATTCTTTGAATTTCCATTGCAGTATAACTTGCTGTTGACTGCAGAAAAAAAAAAAACTGCAGACCGAGTGTTTTAAATCACTAGGATGTTTTTCAATAAATTTAGCTTGAATGGTAGAATCAAGATAAAATTTCGGTGGAACAGTACTGTAGAGGTCAACTGCCTTAGATGACAGAAGAAAAAACCTAGTAGAATAATAACTTACCTTTTTCCCTTTAGGCACCCTGGTTTTGGGACACACGACAGTGCTGGTACAACTACCCTTTCCAGGTAGGAGATAATCACTCACTAGATTAAACTTTTTGCACAATTTCAGGTTTTATTTTTTGTTAACGATAGCAGATTGAAACTGAGTATACTTGAGTGCTGCTTATTATTCTGTGGGGTGGATGCTGCACAGGCCACAACCTGGTAAGTGTTCTAGTCAGTAAATGGCCATCCCTTTTGGAATACACAAAGATGGCATTTACTTTTTATGTCTTCAGGTCCTGGTTAGGTTTGTCATCAGCAGTATTTCCTCAGACAGAACTGACTCGGTTCATATTCATTTTATGTTTACTTGCTGCTGAGATTATTAAAAGGGGGGGGGGTACATAAAATTATACTGGTAACTTACTTACAGTGTCGTTTTCATTATGTAGCAAGTGTGATTGTATAGGGGCCAAGCAGTCTGTTTCAGTGCCTGGTTCTCCTAACCCAAGAGGCCGCAGTATGAATTGTAAATATTGACAAGGGAATCTTACTCCTTTTGAATAAAGCTCAAACACACAAGTATGTTTGTGTGACTAAGCCTAGAGTAAGACGTGTGTTGCTTAAGCTTGTTTTTACTAAACCTTAATTCTGGATCTCTTAACTTACGCCTCAGCATTCTGGAGGAATAAAATGGGATGGGAAGGAAGGAGGGAAAACATCAATTTTAATGTAAATTTTAAAGTACTTTGTCTTCTAACTGTGCTATCTTTGTTTTCCAGCCTCTAACATCCAGGCTTTATTATTACTATATCTTGGAGCTGGCCTTCTATTGGTCTCTCATGTTTTCTCAGTTTACAGACATTAAACGGAAGGTGAGATTAACCAGAATTGCACTAACCACTTTGCTAAATAGATAGGCCTAACAAAAAATGTGAGTGTGCCTCACCAGTAAAGCTAAAGCATAGCAATAACTGTATTTTCTTCCTCCTTCACATCTTTGTGTAGCCTACCTCCTTCTGTAATCACTACCCAGTCCTGGGAAAAAGGATGGAGCAAGCCTGGTATGCAGTCTGGTACACGCCCTTTCACCTTCCAGGGGAAAGAACAGAATCACTCAATACCTCCCAATAAAAAGTTATCAAATCATTGTGTAAAAATAGATTTAATTAGAAGGCTTGCAAGAAAACATGAAAATAAGACACTCGAAGCACGCTACCTTGCTGAGCAGGGTGAGAAAAAGGCAAACACTAAAGCAATAATAAATAGGTTTTGAAAGTAGTTTTTCATCTGCCTGTGTAGCAGAATGATGACTGGTTGTGATTGCTGGAATCTAATTCTGTTGTGCTGCGTTCTAGGATTTGGCTTATTGTTGCTGTTGGAAAACGGTTCATAGTAAATCATGGTTTATTGCTTCTGTATACGAACTGCAAAGTAGCAAATTATCCCAATTCTTGCATCGACTGCTCAAAAAGAAAAGTTTGCCTGCAATTTTTTTTCTGTACTGAAATATTAGCAGGTGAGGCACTACAGAATATCTTGAAGCTGCAGAAAGGGAGTGATTAACAGCATCTGTGGTACTGTTTATAATGTTTAATTTTGTACTCTGACTTTAACAAAGTGGATTTCATTCCGCGCTGCAAGCACGGTAAGGCACACTGACATGGAAGTGTTGTACCCAGGGGGCTAAACTGGAAAACAGCCCTGAATGTATGTGCATGGTAAACATTTTTTCAATGAAGTGGCCTAGTTCTTGCTGTTGGGTTATCTTATATTCTGTGCCTGCTGTGCTCTGGCAGGCTTTTGCACACTGACAACAGTAACAGCAGTATACTTAAAATCTGTGCCAAGAGCTGAAAGGACTAGCAATATGACTGTAAAACCAAAAAGAGCCAAAGATAAGGGCCATATGTTATCCTGTCAGTCTTTTCAGTGGGGTCTGCAGGCATACTTCTCTTTACCTTGCATGTGTGTGCCAAAGAGACTGCGCAGTGCCTGTGTATGCAGAGTTCTGACTTCACAGGAGCACAAATGCTTGGAGAGACCTTTCTGGAACCTTTAGTGGTGATGGCTGATGTTGTGTGATGAGCTGTGCATTATATAAAGTGGAGTCAGAGTCTGAACTGAAGTAATCCTATGTATGACCCTAGTTAGCCAGTTCTGTGGCTGTGCTCCAAACCTTTGTATCTGTTTGACAGCCAAAGAGTCTTCATTCATTTTTTTCTGTTTCCAGGACTTCCTGATCATGTTCGTCCATCATTTGGCTACAATTGGGCTCATTACATTCTCGTATATGAATAATATGGTGCGGGTTGGAACTCTGGTGCTGTGCCTCCATGATGCATCAGATTTCCTTTTAGAGGTGAGTTTCCTTTCAAATCTTTGCATTCCTAATGCGCTAGCGTGGTCTCAGGGGAGCGAGCTGACTTTCCCGTTCTTGATAAACTACACTAAATATGCCATAAAACTTGTGCTGCTGATCCTGCCTTGTCAGCTTTTCCTCATGACTTCTTTAGTGCTGAGAATAATCCCTAAATATTCCAAACTCCTTACAAATGTGATGGCTTGAGGGTTTTTGAAGCTCTGCAGCCTGGTAATTACATGAGTGCACAAAGGGAATAATATTCTCATGTTTCTTTTCTCTTTTAGGCTGCAAAGCTAGCCAATTATGCCAAGTACCAACGTCTATGTGATGCTTTCTTCATGCTCTTTGGTGTCGTATTCATTGTTACACGGCTGGGCATTTATCCTTTCTGGTAAGCACCTTGAGCTGTAAGGTCTTGTTTGTTCTTCCAATCCTTTAAGCAAAGCCTTTGTATTTAGACTTCTTGCAAACATTCCAGTCTGTCCCTCAAGGCAGCCTGAAGTTGCAGACAACCCAAGTACTGTTTGGAGCAGTACGTTCAGCTAGGCATATGAAGAAACCTCTCGACAGTCAGCTGAGGGAGTGTGAAAAGCGACTAGAATCCTAATGCACAGCTGGCCCCTCTTCTCCTACTGCAAAGTGGTGACAGTGCTTATTAGCTGGAGCCAAGTCAGCCAGTATCTGCTCTGAAATACTTGAAGGGTTGTTTGCTTCTCTTAAGAAGTTTTGGAAATAGTTACAAATGAGGCATGGTCTCTTGAGGTAAATTTGATTTTTTGAGTATCTGGCTTAGTCATTGTTGCAGTTTCTGATTTCTTATGACGCTTGTGTTCTGTCCTTGTGTCGTGATCGTTCAGAGCCTGAAATAAGTCTTAGGTTTCTTGGGAGGTAAAACCCTGGCTAAATGGCTTATAGGTAATCATCCTATAATGAGATTCCCTCGCACCTCAATAGGTCAGGCTTGGTGAGGTGGTTCTGTTGAGCTGTTATCCACTTCTTGTTTCTGTTCAAAGACTGGTGAAAATTTGGTTACTCCTGATTATTACTCGGTTTATTTTGGTTTTACTGCATATATTTATTTCCTAGGCCATGGGTGGCTTGCATTCCCATTCTTTTGGGGTGCCTTGATGGTAGGCAGAAACAATACTTTGGTATCAGGGTTGCAATTAAAGCTCTTGCTTGTTTTCCAGTAAATGCATCAGAGGAGCCTGGATAAGGAAGAGCTTTAATTCTTATGTTTTCATAGGCTCCTTCCAGTGACAGCCGAGACAGTTGTCATTGTTTTTATTGCTGTTGTCTGCCATGAGGTGTGGTGCTCTTGCGTCATGCTATTGCTCAGCAGTCCTGTAAATCTTTAATATATTTTCCACTGACTGTAATGTAATTCCTCAACTTTGTAGAGAAATCTGGCAAGCTTGCAGCGGTATTGCAGGTCCTATGCTATTTCACTTCACATATATTCCTTTCCCTAATTAGCAGTATAAACCATCAACAGATCCCTGGAATTGCATTTAATTCATCCATAAACTGGCTATGAGTTAGATGTTTCTGTAGTTGCATTTTGGGGGACTTGGGCTCTTCTTTGAAAGGCTTGTTTTTCTTTTCTTGTGAAATGTTAAAAGCTATGTGAAATTAATGATGTCTTTAAAGGCCTCTCCATACCTCTCTACTTCATAAAATGTAAAGTGTTTATTACATCACTTAAGTACTGGCAATAACTCCCAGCGACAAGAACAGCAAAACAGTAATGAAAGAAAGCACAAAGCTTTGTCTATAAAGTAGTCTCTAGTCCTCCAGCTTGGCAGGAGGAATCTATAAAAATCTGAGGGAAGAGAATAGCGCACAGGGAGGGAGGCCTACTGGGAACAAAATTCCTTCCTGATTTTTAAATATGGGTGAAGACTGCCCAAGTATGAATGTGTTAATCATTGTTTTGATGACCAGTGCAGCTTGACATCACTTCCTGTAACATTATTATAAATGCTTATGCTTTTGAGAAGGAAATTGGCAGCAGATCTGTATGTGTAACCGAATTGCAGAACATTCACATCTTCTTCTGTTTGTTGCTCAGTTCAAATGTTTCCAATTAGCTTTAGTCTGTCTCCTAACTCTGGCAAGAGACTAGCAGCAGCGCTGCTCTGACAGGAGCAAAGCAACAGATGCTTAAATGAGATACAAACTGTTGTGCATCTGGCCAGTCATCTTAATTTAGAGCTGGAGGCCATGTTACCAGCACAGCCGATCTGTAATGTGTTTCTGCATCTCTTTTAGGATTTTGAATACAACCCTATTTGAAAGCTGGGAGTTGATTGGTCCTTATCCTTCATGGTGGCTATTCAATGGGCTTTTGATAACCTTGCAGATCTTGCATATCATCTGGTCTTATCTCATCATTCGCACTGCCTACAAGGCCCTTGTGCGGGGAAAGGTAAGATTGCTGGTGGCTGTTTTGGGTCCTCTTTCCTACAAGCCCTATTAAGTAATCAGGAGAAACTGGGCCCTTCAGTGAGGGCTGGCACTAGTTCTCATGGGACTTGCACCAGGACTGCTTTGTAGAAAGGTAGGGTTTTTTTACCTTGGTTGCTCTGCAGACCTGAGTTGCCAGGTCTATACAAAGACAGGGATGCTTTCCTCTCTGTTCCGGTCGTGCAGGGAAATAACATCATTTCCAGTACATTTGGATGTTGTAGTAATAGTGATGATGTCAGACTTGTTAGGTACTTTGTTTAGAGTTTAAGGTGGTAGTAGGCTGTTTTTGAACAGTCATGTAGGATGTCTTCCAACTTTCCAACTTAAGCTCGTTCTTGGGATGAGGTGAGGATTATGCATCTTCCATTTGTTAGCACTAACACAGGCTTCTGGCTGTCGGTGCAGGCCAGGCATTGAGCTGCAGCATGCAGAGGAGAAAGGGCTATCAGAAATGCAGTGGAGTTGCTGGTTGTCACTGGGCTAATGGGGTTCAGTCTATCTTTGGTCCTGAATATTCTAATTTTAATTTGTGTTGGGAGTCTTAGGGAGAGGGAGGGTGAAACTACAGCAGCTGATTAGCAATGGATACTGCCCTAAAACTGAACAATACTGACACTTGGCTGCAACCTCATTTGCCAAGCAAAAAAGTGTAGTTCAGCTGAAGTAGCATGAGACAGGGCAAGCCAATCTAGAAACTAATTTGACACCCAGCCCAGAGAGAAGCCACTTCCTTTGCAGCTACCAGAGAGCAACTGCTGATTTCATAGCACAAATGCTTTTTTTTTTTTATCAGGTATTTGGTATTCTGATCTGAGTTTCTCTCATGGCTCTACTTTATTTTGTGTTTGATTTCTTAGCTGCCCCTACACATGGAATGTAACCTTGAAAAATATTTATATCGTAGTTGTCCGTGGCAGTGATTGTCAGGGGAAGGCATGTTTGAGAGTATGCGCATGATCTTTTCATCTGTTCCCCACAGCTGCTACTGCAAATGTCGTCTTTCCTGTCTGTGCAGCTGTTTCTGTATCCTGAGGCCTACATCTTTCTCCTTTCCTTGGTTCTCTCCTGTCCAGGTGACCTAGCCAGAGAAAGGACTCTAAGCTCTGTCTCCTTCATTCTTTTCTCCTTTTCTTTGTGCCATATTGGAACTGAACAGTTTCATCCTTCACATATAAGTGTGACCTGTGCTTCTGTTTGTTCACTGAAACACATCTGTCTTTGTTTCAAGGCTAAGACAAAAGCAAAGCTATGCTCTTGGGGCTTTAGTTGGCTGGTGCCTTCTCATTTCTCTCCCTGGCTGATGCAGTGCTGGTTCTGACAGTATGCTAAAATGCAGAATTTTTCCAAAGGCAAAGCAGTGTCCTGGGGTTTGTTCTTATCTGCTGTCAGCTGGCTGCATGACCTTCATCTTTGTGCTTTTATACGCCCACAGAGAGTCCGATATCTGTCTTTAGTGCTCATTAACACTGAGTTGAAAGAGGACAGGAGAAATGCAGTGCTTTTTGTGAAAAGGAGTAGTAGCACAGTCACTTGTCCCCCAAATAACAGGAAAATTTTCAAGGGATTTCTGCTTCCTTCCAGTGACCCTTTGAACTTCCAGCATAGCAGGAGCGTGGGGAAAGATACCAAAAGTTCTGGCAACAGACAGAAGCCAGTACATCCAACAGGCCTGTCAAAACCAATCCTGGAGATCATTAACTTTACCTGGCTTTCTGCCAGATCTTCCCTTGAGTTCAAAAACTTCCTGCCTGGTGGTGTTGAAAAGCCTTAACCCTGACTCAAAGCAAGCAGAGCAGGATGAAATCCTTGGAAATGTGCTAGCCGCAAAGTGCTTGCACATTAAGTAAATGAGGGCTATTAGTTGCAGAGGCAGAAGTGTGGAGAGCCTGCCTTGGGGTATGGCAAAGCACGGGCCATTCAGGTAGTCACTGCTCGGCACTGGTGAGTTTATGGCTCTGGCACCCCGCCACCAACCAAGGTGCTTGTTTGCAGTTAGGGCCGGGCTTATGATCTCTTCCCTTTACCTTCTGGTGCGGTTGGTTCTGCGGTGCTGGTGCAGTGCCCTCCTGCGGCACTCAGTGCACTCAGTGCAGCCGGCAGCCTGGATCTGCTTCGAAAGGTTCAAAATCCCACGTACAAATCAAATTCAGCTGGATTTGCAGTCAGTCTTTTAACTAAAGGCGTAAGTCTGTAAAGCAGATCTGGATCACTGGGCTGAGATGCTCCTTCTGTTCCTGAGTGGGTGTTTGCTGGATTAAATAGTTGTCTTTGTTCTACAGCCTGCTATCCAATGAGGCTTTTTCGCTCGTAAATGTGTTCTCATGTATGAACTGCAAGCTGTGAAAATGGGAGGCGCTTTGTGCAAACAGTAATGTGAGAAATATAACTGGCTAATTTTTAAAATATCAAAGTCGTTCCCTGTAGGACAAAATGTTCTCTCTAAAACTGATGTATACATGTTTTTGGTCATCATACCCACTGACTGTTATGGTGTGAGAAGTATTTTGATTCCAAATTCGTTGTTTAGAAAAGTGGCCTTTAACCAATCTAGAATGCAGCTCTTGGAAGACAAGGACAACCAAAGATCTGTAGTGTCTGTCCTCTGATCTGGTGAGAGCAAAACAAGTGTAGTGCTTTCACAGATGTGCAGAGTATTTGGAAAATGGAACTTGTATTTCCAAATTTTCAGTGTCTGTGTCTTGCATTCTGTATGTGATGACAGGTTCCTTCTTGTGAGTTTGAAGTGATTCAAGGACCAAATGTAGAAGGTAAATGTGACTGACTGAAGCTGGTTAATCACATGGACACAACCTTCTAACTACTGCTTTATGTGAATTTTTCAACTTGCCTTCTCCCCTTTCCACTACCAAATCTTGTTTGAAATGTTTAGGTATCAAAAGATGACCGCAGTGATGTAGAGAGCAGCTCTGAAGAGGAGGATGTGACTTCCAACAGCACAAAAGGAGTTTTCAGCATTTCGAGTAACGGCTCCAACCGCATTAATGGCCACGTGGCTAGTGGCCAGTGGACAGAAGAGGAGTAAGGCTGTGGGTTGGCCTTGAGTGAACACGAACTTATCTTTAAATATCTAGATGTGTTGAGCTCCACATTCCCAAGTGATCTTTAATCAAGATACCCCTTCCCCAGAAACCTCCAGCAAATCTGAAATGGGCACAATCCAGGCCAGTCAGAGGCTTTGCACAACAGAAGGGATAAAGCCAATGACTAGGGCAAAAACAAAGCTGCAGATTTCACTTTAAGCCATTTTGTTCTTAAATCTTAGTCCCACCGATAGTTGCAGAGGTATCTTTGTGACAATCTCGTTTTTACTCGGATCAACTCAAGGCAGAACAAGTTTGGACTAGGCTGGCTGCTGACCGCAGGAGGGTTACGGTGCCATTTCAGTGACGGTTTGCTCCAGTGCAGGTTCAGCATATCTCCTTGATGCACTCCAGACGCCACTTAAGAGCATGGAGAACACAGGGTCCCGTGGTTCCACGTCTGAGCTACCCTGGCTGTAGCAAAGACTCTTCTTCTCAGTCCTGCTGTGGGTGCTCTGGACTACAGCCAAGCTTTGGACTGTGCTACAACAGAAACGTTGTTCTTAACTTGCCATTGGGGTGCTATATGCTAAGGAGGTTATAGCTTTTATCTCTGCTGTCACGAGGGACCAGGCCAGCGTTTGCTGCCTATTTTGGTGCTGCAAGCCCCTCTGAAGAATGACTACAGCCTTCTCAAATGGGGGAGGGAGGTTGTTTATTGCCCCTAAGACAACTATCACAGTACCTGCCTTTTAAAATTTTTTTTGGTTGCAAGTTGTGGTTTTGAAGATGTTTCTAGACCTACTGGATACAGTTGGCTAAGCTAGGACTTAAGCTGAGAGCAGACCAGTACTAGTGGGCTGTGTTTAGCCTCCCACAGAATAAGATGTTTCAGTCCTGCTTGTCTGGACTCCAGGACAGAAGTGAACGTTGCTGCTGTGATTTTGCAACTCAGTGGAGGAATCACTGGGCTGGAAAGGCAGCCACGCCAAAGGCTTTGCTTCTTTTTTTTTACTCAATGGTACTTGGGGGCAATGGAAGACCCATGTGTCAATCATGAGCAGAATTTTGGAAACTTCTTGAGTTGTTATCATTTTATACCATTGTTTACTCTTATCTCCGATTAAAAGATGCTTCAGAAACTTGGCTGACCTGTCTCATCTTGAGAACATAAAATCCAGGACCCCCGCCTCTTTTCAGTGCCTCTGAGCACCTGGGCTGCTGCCCAGTGCCACCGAGCAGCACCTTGTGAAGATGAAGAGGGAGCTGTTTGTGCCGTTTTGGGCAGACACCACGCAGCACCACCCTTGGGCGTTTTCACACGGTTTTTATTGTGCTCCCGGCCCGGGGCGGCCGTGGCCCCGTTTCGCAGCCCCCTCCCAGCCGGGAAACGTGGTACC
>NW_010565032.1:0-1301 GCF_000687285.1 Phaethon lepturus
AGTTGTGAAGTCCATCCTTCTCCCGCAAAGAGACACCCCTGCCCACCGCCACTGTGCAGGCACATGGTTCAGAGGGAAGGGGCAGCAGCAGGGAATGAGGCTTGCTTGAGAGTATTTGTAACAGTAGGTTGTACTCCAGTCACCACAGTATAATTTTGATAGCTGAGCCTGGGACAGATGAAACCGCTTCCCACACAACCTACGTGACCTTTACTAGCTGGTAGGCTGATCTGGGGGAGAGACTCGTCCTGCAGGGTAAGGACAGAGAGCAGTGAAAGAGAGTTGGCACCTATTTCTGGCAAGAAACCCATCTTTTCTGGAATGTGACCTTTGCCAGAGCAATCTGAGTGCTTTCACAAAATAAAGAAAAAAGGCTTCAGAAGAACCTAAATCTTGTGCCTCCCTAAGTACCGTATATTTTCCACTATTTGTTTGAGGCGCTAAATTAAAAAGCAGCTTGCTTTCCTATCTGTCACATGTCTTCTCGCCTGAGGCTCCCCATTGTAACAAGAAAAATATCACTGAATTGCTACTTATTTCATAATAAAACAAGATTATTAAAAGTGAATGGTCAGTTTGGACCTTTGACCCACAGTAGAACTGCTCCTGGTGCTGATGGGAGTTACATTAAAGAAAATTATGCTCCTTGGAGTACCAGCATTTATTTAGATTTGATTAATGAAGATGCGCATTTTTCTTTCACTCCATCTTTTGGTCTGATTAATGAGTTTCACTTTTTATTAAAGTGTTTGTTTTTACATGCAGGATTCCTTTGAAACTGTTCTTCAAAATCTTGATTAATTACATGAAAGTTGTTTTTCTGAAAAATAAGAGATGATAATTGAAAATGAAAAAAATTGTAAGTGAAAAATTAGTCTTCTTTGCCTTCCCAGAGGAGCTCAGTAACTTCCCTAAAGCAGAAGAAGCTTACTTATTGGGAAAACAGGACAATGGCTTTGTTCTTTGTTATCTTAAGGGAAGGATTAGAGCATTAATTTGACATTATAAATTATTTATTGTCATTACTGAAAGTTACTGTATCAACAAATTCAGTTACATGCAATGAAAAATAATTTTACCCGTTACATAAAAAATGTTTGCATTGGGAAGAAAAAAAATTCAATGTTACATTTACAGATGGTAATAGAAAACAGCCTCTAAGTTACCCAGTGCTCTTGAAAAATCACACATAACCTTTTAAAAATATTTTTCAGGTCACAAAACACTGCAAATATGTCCGTATTTGCCTCATTTAAACCTGGGAAAATCTGTCTGCTGAACAAGAACACAGAAATAACTGT
>NW_010565033.1:0-296 GCF_000687285.1 Phaethon lepturus
CGGCAGGTTGGTGGTGGCAACTTGATGAATGGGCTGCAGAATTTGGTGAGATAATTAAAGAACCTGACTCTCACAATGTACCTGATAACAAATGAGGTGTCTCTTTTCCTTTTCTGTTTTGCACGTTGAATTGTATTTCTAAAGATTAATGGATTTACCATTTCTATCTCAACAATGGTCCCATTCCCCGCTCCTCCCCATTACCGCAAGGTGCATCCCCCTGCCTCCATCCCCAAGGTGTCTCAGTCAACGGCACAGCCCTGCTTTGCAGAGACACGGGGCAGCTTCGGGGTCTG
>NW_010565033.1:383-1365 GCF_000687285.1 Phaethon lepturus
CCCAGGCTGCAGTGGGGAGCAGCCCTGGAGAAACCAGAGGTCCCGCTGTCCATCCACAGAGCATCTGTCCTGCTGGGAGCCAGGGCTGAGGGCTGCAAGGTGTTGCGTAGGCATGTTTCCAGCCCGGTGTCATCAGGTAACATCACCTGTTGGGATGCCAAGGAGTCCGTGTACAGACCCGTCCGCCTCGTGGGCAATGCCTGGACGTAGGACAGTCAAGGGGTGGGAGGGATGGATGGTTTGGGGGAGAACAGCTGAGCCACACAGCCCAGGAGAGAAGAGCCTGGCTGGCTCTGCTGCGCGCACCGGTTAGCAACAACCAACATCTGTGTCCAGCCGGTGTGTGAGCACCGGTCCAAGCTTTCAAAAGCCCCTGCCCAACATCTTGGGGGCCGAGAGGCCAGTCCAACACCAGCTCCAGCCTGTGTCTCCCTGGCTCGGGCACAGGGCACTTTGCCCAGGAGACGGCACCCTCCTCTGTCCCGGCAGCTCCTTCCCGTCTGGGTCAGGCGAGAAACACTGGCAAGGGAGACACTTGGCGAGCACAGCTCTGGCCACGGAGTGAGTGCGGTGGGATCCCCAGGGCAGACATCCCTCGTGCTCCTGCGGTCGGCAGAAGGGAGGAGATGCTCCAGCACGACGGTGGCACTGGCTCACCAAGGAGTGATCCTCCCAACGCCGTTTGCACACACATCCGAGCAGCTAGGGACTGAACCGAGCCATCGAAGCATCTCCAAAATGTGCTTATATATTATATAGACATTTAAATTAGGTACCTGTGCAAATCAGCAGGTCATTAATCACCCACTCGTTTAATTGGTTTTCCTGCCAAATTGGTTACAGATAAATAATTAAAGCTAAAAAGTGGGTTTGGATGCATTCCTCTGGAAAGTCGGGTCAGCAGCTGGAAAGAAAATCTTTTAACTCCTCGTCTGGCGCAGTCTGTCCCCGGCAGGCAGGGACCGGGGAGGGCGGCGGGGCC
>NW_010565034.1:0-334 GCF_000687285.1 Phaethon lepturus
CAGAGGCGGCCCTGGGACACCGACAGGGCCATGTTTTGCTGGGAAAAAGGCAGATGACAATACTCTCCATCAAAGTTATTACAGCGCTGTCCCTTAGAGTCAACAGTCTGAGAGCCGTGAGGGAGGTTTTCTTGTTTGCTTTTTTTTCCTAAGAAGGAGAGTTTTAATGGCACTTAGCGCAGCTCCAGCCACAAGGCACCTCGGCACCGAGCCATCCAGCGTGCCGGCGGTTCATGCTGATTGCACCAAGGCGCAGGGCATTGCTGAAGTGATGCTCCCGGGCTGGGGCTGGGGGCTGGCATCGGCGGGAGGCACCCGCCCCGCTCCGCTTATT
>NW_010565034.1:435-819 GCF_000687285.1 Phaethon lepturus
GTAAACATTTTGAGGGGTCCCCAGCCAAAGCAGAAACAGCGAAAGCAAACATCAGCCCGAGCAAGCCCAGTCCCTGCAGGGAAATCACTGGCCACAGAAGGAAACAAAACGCATGATGGCTTCAAAAGACATCCATTAAACTGTGTGCTGAAGTGATTCATGGTGCCGGTAGTTAGACTTTAATTAGATCTTAATCATGTAATTTTATCTTTGTTTTTAGAAATTAGAGCTTAATGACTGTATTGCTTTCACTCATAACAGTGCCGTGACTAAATACAGTAATATCACATGGCAGCACTGCAGTGGGCAGGGACGGGACAGAGATTATCTGCTGGTCTCAGATCATTATTTCTTAAATAAAGAAATATATTTAAAATACACAAA
>NW_010565035.1:0-998 GCF_000687285.1 Phaethon lepturus
GGTGCAGCCCAGTCGATTTCAGGTTTTTTTTTTCTTTAAACGGTTCTTTTTCTTGTTGTCTCCTTCAGTGCATATATATGCATATATTTAAGTATTTTTTAATATACATATAAAATAATCGTTCTCTTCTGCAAGCCCTAGTAAGGCACTCGCCACACCGAAGGGTGTCTGTGCAGGTGCTTTGAGGGAGGACCACGCATGCTGGGTCCGGGTGCCACCAGCCTATGCATACCTGAGCCCTTCTTTTAAAGGGAAAAAGTTATCACAGCCCTCTTGGGGCTGTAAAAAAAAAAAAATTAAATCTCTGCTGGGTGCAAAATGAACCGAAGTTGCCCTGCCAGATTTAGTGAGCACCTGAATGGCAAGAGCCAGCAGGTGTATAACACCCCTCACCCCCCTCTGCTTCATCTTCTTTAAACAAAAATTAACGCACACTTCATCTTCCTTAAAAATCGTGTCTTTCATCATAACTCAGTAAATCATCAATGCTGAGAGACACAGCCAAGAGGGGAGCCTGAATTTTGGTTTTGGGGATGTGGTCCTAAACCTCTTCATCCAGCGCCCCACAGTGCAGCTGGGCCCGGGGTCTGCTTCGGGGTTTGGGACTCCAAGGGGGGCTCGCGTCCCCCAGGGGAATCCCCCTGCTCCTGATTTGGGCACCCAGCAGCACGCGGTGCTGCAGCCCCGTGGCTTCTCCAGCGTTCCCCACATCACAATTTGGGATTTTCCTGTCCTGCTTGCGCAGACCTGCAGGGCGGCAGCAGGGCCAGTCGCTGAGACCAGCTGGCGGTGCGGGTGCAGGGGAGACCCGTTCCAGATCACACCAAATAATGGCTTCGCACTCAACGCCCAGCTTCATTTTTTATTTTTTCGTTCCATTTCTCCCAGCCCCGGAGTTTCTTTGAAGGTCGACAAGCACGACTCGAGCGGGAACAGCCGGTTTGCTGGAAAACAACTAAGATTGCGTTTGGCTTTTCTTTTTTTTTTTTTTTTTTTTT
>NW_010565036.1:0-1790 GCF_000687285.1 Phaethon lepturus
GCGCGAGGGGCGCAGGGCCGGCGATGTCCCATGCTTGGGAGATTACGGACAAGCACGCAGGAGAGGGCTGGTGCTGGTTTGGTTGTTATTCTGCTTTCGAGCAAAACACCGTGATTAAAATCCGGCGTGCGTCCTGGGTCGCTGTCCTTAAAGAAGGAAAGGCTAAAAAGCTTGCCAGCCCTCAACTCAGATTTTGCTTTTCCTGAGTCTGTCACCGCAGCGCACCGACCAAGCTACAGCTTTTGTACGTTGTTTTTCTTTTATCACAGTCTGCAAACATTTTTTTTGGGGGGGGGGGCTGTAAGTAAGAATAAATCTTTTCTTAGATTCCTAATTTTTCCAGATTCATGAATTCTTCTCGGATTCGTAGTTTTTCCTTCAAATCTTAGCAGCTCCATATCCCTGTGAGGACGCCTGTGTAGAGGTATTGCTACCAACACAAATCTGAGAACCACGTACACATGTGCAGCGTACAAAAGTGTGGGTTCCCTTCATAGAAAAAGCGCTAAGCTCTTGCCTAAACCCGTCTGAGTTCAGGCGAGGCGACGTTCGACGCGGGGCTGAGTGCTTAAATATAGGTGAAGGCAATTCTGGTCTGCTAATTTCAGCAGAATGTTTCAAACAAAGTGTTACTGTTTAATCTGGGCACATGACGGGTGAATGAATGTTTGAATGAAATGACATAATTGTTGGTTAGCCTGTATAATTTGGAGAGCGTTCGCGCAAGTTTAACTCTCTCCGGAGGCAGGGATCCTCGATGCGGGCAGGATGCTGCCATAAAGGAGAGGATGGCCCGATCCTGCCTCCCTTTCCCTGTCCCAACCTTTCGAACGACGGGCTGAGACTGGCTTAGCACGGTGTTTCGGTCCGGGAGAATTGTCCTTAAACCCTCTCCTCGCGTCGTATATGATATTTAATGCGTCATCTTTGTTTTAAACAAACAATACGCAAGCTGTTGCTGGCAATGGTGGGAGGCTGGTGGTCCATCTGGAAAGCAGGGAGATAGATGAGGGGAAAAAAGAGAATTAAAACTGTTTAGGGGGGTATTTGCATGTGTAAAAGCCTGGGATGGGAGCGGGGTGTTTAATAGCTTTTTAAAAAGCAGTTTGAAGACGGGGGGAATTCTTTGTCTGTAAAGGAGTCTATCAAGAATGGACGTTACTTGTGTAATAAAAACGCGGGGTTTGATCAAAGCGAAGCAAAGCCGTGAGCCCATACCTTTAAAAAAGTTGTTTATTCATTATTTCTACTGCATCAAATCCCTTCACTCCAAAATTAACCGTTTTTCCTTGACAAAAGTTCAGAACGGTATAAAATTAACCAGCGATATAGCTTATTAATTAAACCAGTGGCAAAACAGCTATTTCAGCGTGACGGGCTCCGCGGGACAGCTACAAGCGGGGTTTCTAGCCGGTTGCTTCTGCCGTTCCCAAAGACAGAGCACCCCACCTCAGCGTGCCACTGCCCAGCGTGCATCCAATACGCCGCTTAAAACCTTGATTATAACCAGAGAAGAGTTCATTGAAACCAGAAAAAGTTGCAAAATAATTAATCTTTCCTGCCATCTTGGATTCCCCCTCTCGCCAGAATCCAGCCAGATGTTCTGCAGTCGCTGCGCGCGCCGGGCGCCGCGATCGCGTTCGCGCAGCCCGGGTTTTTGGTGCTCGCCGCTTCGCAATCGCACGTTTTGCCTCTTGCTTCGGTGATTCTCCGTCGCTGCTAAAGGGCTTCCCGGGGAACGGGGGCCACTCTTTCGGCACGAGCGTACTTGCAAACTAAACTCTTCCACG
>NW_010565037.1:0-3660 GCF_000687285.1 Phaethon lepturus
GCCGGCCAGCCCCGGGCTTTCCCTTGTCCCCGCCGCCCGCCGGCGCGGGCAGCTCCGGGGCCACAGTCCCGCTGCCCTCCCCACGGACCGTGCTCCGGAGCAGAAATACACAGAGCGAGAGGCTTGGGGTGTAAACTCCGGGCGGAGGAAATGGGAAAACTGGGGGTCTAGAAGGGGACTGTACCGTGACCAGAGCTGCGCACTGCATCAGCCCACGGTGGCTGGATTTTAGAGACCTCGTGAGGCAGCTCAGGCTCGAGTGAGTTCAAGCGTTTCCTTGATCAGCAGAAGTTGAAACTGAATCTAACCTTTCCGAATGAGAATGCAGGGTTTTGTGTGATGAGCATTGCTTTGATCCAAATTAAGTCTCCTGTTCCAGTAAAAAAAAATCACACACTTCTGCAAAGGCTGGAAAATCCCTCATAACAATCCTTGGCTAAACGGGAAGTGCATTATGTATACTCTAAGGCAAACAAGGCAGAAAGAATGCTGTGCTGGTTTAGGAATAGTAGCAATAGTAGTAAGGCAGCTCACATGTGAGTGAGGTACTACAACTGTCATTTTAGTGATACAAGATTAGCTCATTCAAATTCATGAGGTGGCAAACTTTGGCACATAAATTACCAGTTTGTTGCTGATGTGATTTGTGAAAGGACTTCAGCAGGTAAAGCTGGTTTAAATCTAACATAAAACATCATGTTCTTTGTTCAGATGCTCATTTTGTTCTTCCTAAGCACTTGCATTCCTCTGCAGTCTAGAAATGAGCAATAGTCACTGAATTTGTACTGTGAGGTAAGTGGTCCCTTTTAAAAAATTATTTTCTAAACAGTGAGTTATTTCCATTTCGAAAAAAAGTTACATAGAATGTTCCATGGAAATATTATTCACAAACTTATTCTGAGGCAATGCTGCACAGTTCAGCAAGTCCAGGCTCTCCTCTGAAGTGTAGGGTCTCCTCCAGATGCTGCCTCATCCATTGCTGGGAAGTTGACCTGGAGGAACATCCAGCTCTTGTACTTGTTTACTGATTATCTTGGGCAGGCCATTCAACCTCTCTGTGTTGCCATATGTGCAAAAGACTTTACAGTTATTCTGGCAGGATGATTGTGAAGATTAGTTGCTGTTTGTAAAGCATTTTATTCAGGCTGAGTTTTATTCTAAAAGCAAAGGTCTAAAATCTGTAGGCTTCAGTGAGGAATCAGTTTGAGGCAAATATTCTGTGCTGGTTTTGCAACAAAATGTTTGTTTGAAGCCAGTGGAGGTACCTTTGCATGTTTCATTTTGGGTTCAAACAAATTTGACTAAATTCATATGCCATGAGTATGAATATACTTGATTATATTTCAGGCTGTATGAAATCATCAGAAAGATGATACTAATAGAATAACAACACCCCACAAGGGATGTAAAACCTCAGTCAAGCTCCACACAGAAAAGCCAGCTTTGTCTGTGCCAAGGACTCAGTGGCAAGGAGCGATTCCATTGCTGGTAGTCCCATTGGAGGGTGCTTTTGGTGAGCCTTATGTCGGATGGGTTTGAGTACACCAAAGCAAGCCTCCTAAATAGGGGTGGGAAAATATTGGCAGGGGAAAACCTGGTTGGGGTCATGGCTGCTTCCCTGTTCTAGCATGGGGTGGGATGACACTGGATTAAGGGACTGCAGGCAGAGTGTGATCTTTATATTTTATTTCCTGAAGGAGTTGACTGTAGAAGGTATTGTGAAACTTCACACCTTTTTGGTGGTAAGCGCACAATCTGAGTGTGGCAACATTGTCCCTTGTGTGCTTTCAGTCTCCTGGAGGGGCTGCAGACCCACAGTTCTTCCCCTGAGATAAATATATGGCTGCTTACTGGGTCCTTCTGGAGACCTAGGCCTTGGTGGCCACCCGGGGCTGCTGCTCCTCCATGAGCCGCTTCATCTCCCGTGAGGAACCAGGCTACTCTGCTGCAACAGAGGGAATTATGTTTTTGATGGTCCGGATGAAAGTTCAGTTTACTTTGCATTAGACTTTAGGTGAGCAAACAATCTGTCTGCTCCACTTCCTTATTTTACCTATAAGAACACAAGATTGCTCGATACTAAAGGGAAGTTAGTTACGGATGACCGACTCCTTTTGCTGTCCGTGCAGGTACAGAGCTGTGTTCAAACCCAGATGATCAGTGTCCTTCGGTTGCATGAGTACTTAAGATGTGCCACTTACGATGACATGCTTTATAAAGTAACCAAGCTTTGGTTATATTAGTCTAGATGAAAGAAGGAGCAAGGCTGTAAAAGTGGGCGCTAGTCGTATTGAGGAAACAGTAAGTAATATCTTCCTCTTGATTCAGCATTTGTTAATGCCCTGGGGAAAGTGTTGGGTGATATTTTCCTGCTAGAGGTACTGGCTTAAAAGAGCAGTGAGACTTAAGTACTGAGATTTGTTACTACATATTGAACCTTTTTATGAGCGCAGGTACGATAACCCTAAGGTCCCATTTCAGCTCCAAATTAGGTAATTTCTGAGTGTCTCTAAACTTTCCCTCCAGGTTTAGCTGTACAGAACTTTATCGCTTGCTTTTGTAAACTGTTGTGTGTCCTGGCTTTGTGCTGCTGAACAACTGCAGTGTGCCCTCCATAGGAGTGACGGTGGTGAGCTTTATCCTTGTCCACCCCACAAGGGTAATGTGTGGCTTCATTAAGATTTGCATTTCTTTGTTGCTACTTCAGAAATGCTTTTAATCAGAAAGCTCAGTGTTTTGAAAACAGCTTTGTGGGTTTCAATCATTAAAGTCTACAGGATCATGAACCAAAATGTCTATGCATAACTTAAGAAAGGTATTCCTTCTTCTAGCTCCCACTTAGCATAGGATGGGACTGACCCCACAGAGTGCATCTCTTTCTCTAAAAGTATATTCAATCTTTTTTAATGTATATATTATGCATTTTTCTTTACTCCTAAAGTTAACAAGCAATTTTATTAAGTTTAGATCTTTCTACGTGGCATCTGACTTCAACATAGTTAAGCTGCGAAGTGGATTAGTCCAAGGAGATTTTGACTGCTGACCTCCACGAGAAGGCAGGAGCGAGAACACTGTACTTGATTGTCCAAGCTTGTCGACCAGTTTGCCTCTGGGTTATCAGCAAGAGACTGCATCGGTATGTTCCAGCTAAGTAGGAGATGTAAGAATTGCATGTTTGAAACAAAAATGTCTGTGTGAAACCACTAATGACGGTCTGCTGGGTCCTTGGCGATGGTGGGTTTTCAGGAGCAAATCCAGTGGGTTTGCTGCATTTCCACGTACCCATGGCTGCTGCAGCTCCTCACTGCAGTGCAACTGATGTCCTTTGTGTTGTTTGTTCTCTCTGTGCTGTCAGACTGGACTTACATGGAAGCTTCTCAGGACGCTTTGTCAGACTCCACCATTGAAGCAAATGCTCTACTGTCAGACAACCTGTTTATCACCAGCATCTCTGCGACTGCTGGCAAGTCGGCCGGGCTTTCAAGGGTGAAAAGTCCAGAAGGTGTCAGCCTCATCTGTACGTTATAAATAGCAACACGAAATGTCCCCGCTGCCTTGTGGAGCGCCCTGGCAGCCACCGCGTGTGTCCAGGCCAGCACGTCGGAGGCGAGGAGGGTCACCCCCATCAGCAGCCAACGCCACCGCCAGGCTCCCAGCCCC
>NW_010565038.1:0-16648 GCF_000687285.1 Phaethon lepturus
GGGGGGGGCGGGGGTGGGATTTGCTGTTAAAAACCGAAGGGGGAAAAGCGTGCCCCGCTCCTTCCTTCCGTACGGCGTCCGCTGGTAATCGCAGCTCCTCGGCAGGTTAAAGCACGCCCCACGGATGCAATAAATTTTAAGTTTGGAATTTAATTTCTTCAGCGTCCCACCGAGTTTTCTTGAAAGGAGTCCTATAAACGGCCTTTTTTCCCGCCTGCGAGGTTGAGGCTGATGCCCGTCACACGTCCCGTCGAGCCACGGGAGGGGACTGGAGCCACTCGGTCAGAGGGTACAGGCCTGATCCTGGCCATGATGGCAGATCATCTCCCTTCGCTCTCCCGTTGATGCTTTTGGAGTCGAAGTACCTGTGCTCTACCCCACTCATTTCCAAGTGCCCGTGCAAGGAGCTGGATACATAACAGAGCCGTGTTTCAGATAGCTCTACTATTATTTTTCAATAGGTAAGCAGAAGTTTCGTAGAAATGATTCACAGTTTTAGCTGAAAAGAGTTAACCGACTGAGGAACAGTTCATCCTCCTTTCATTCCTTCTTCTCAGAGTCTTCCCCTCTATCTGCCCTACCCTTCATCTTTGCTTATATGTCCTTTCTCGTCCAGTTTGGGGGATTTTTCTACCTCTGAGTTCCTTTCTGCCATTTTATCCAGATTGTCCCACTGCCGTGGATTCTAGCTCCAGCGTGCCTCACTTTCCATCCCCCTGGGGCTTATTCCCCTACCTCACTAAGTCTTTTTTTATTCCATATTCCCTTCTTCGGATCATCCTTAAAGGAGAAAGAGGTTGGAGCTGGGATATAAAGTATTCTTCCAGGAGTACTGCCAGAACCGATCTGTTTTACGCTGCTGTTGCTGTTCTGCTGTGTCATGGGAAGAGAGCTACCTCGCCACACCAACCCTCGGAAACAGCACCACAGGCAGAGACGCTTGCTGCAAACCCGAGCTGTGTTTTACAAAGCCAAAGGGTAAGTTTGCCTGGTGCAGGATTTAGGCTGGAAGGAGAAGACATCGCTCCCTTTCTGGGCTCGGACAGGGAGATTGGTGCACGATGTTGGGAGATTTGCAGGAGCAGAGTGGCGGCGGCAGCAGTGACAGCGCATCGTCACACAGCTTTATTTCATTTTGTCAAGCCAAGATGCTTTAGGTTACAGCTGAGCAGAAAAGCTAAACGATGCATTTCTGTGAAAAAGGTGCTTTCCCCAAATTTGTTTCCAATTCTTCAAGGTCTTGCACTAAGAAAGGGCAGGGATTTTGCCTCCTCTTAAAAAACATTGTTAGTTATAAAATCG
Source organism: Phaethon lepturus (assembly GCF_000687285.1). NCBI lineage: Eukaryota > Metazoa > Chordata > Aves > Phaethontiformes > Phaethontidae > Phaethon > Phaethon lepturus. The sequence continues at coordinate 1,303 of NW_010565038.1, forward strand.
TTATGATCTCGTCTCCTTCCACCTGAGCCTGTTTCCTTCAAAAACTTACTTTCAAAAATTTTTATAGGTGACTCCTCTCTCTCTCCCCCTTCCCAAGTTTATGTTCTTTGGAAAGGCCTGAAGAAGCCTAAGGCTATGTCTGCCTGTGAATGAAAAAGGGAAATAAATACTGGCGTGCACACACACGTGTGTATACACGCGCACGCACAGGATTTAAAGCATCCCATTGAATTGCACATATAGGAAAATCCTTCATCATGTGATAGGCTTTAATATCTGCCTTAAAATTAATCCCTATCTGATGGACTCCGTGTTGTGGCAGATCACAGGAGGCTCAATAGCTGGGGTGCCAGCACAAGTTTTTAAAACTGCCACATAAAATCCCCCCGTTTGCTGCTGGATTCATCTGTGCTTTCACAGCAACTACCTGGGAAATGCTCATCTTGTGAAAGCAAGTAAGAAAACTCCGCAGGGCTCCAGTCCTATTTTTCCACAGCAAAAATAAAAGACCCTTGTCACAGGGTCAGGACAAGTTCTGATGCTCTTCCACAAGGAAATGGTTAAAGGGCTCAGCAGAATCCTTCAATTCCTCCGCTAGAGAAAACACTCTTGGGTTTTACTAGAGCTTGAGCTTTGGAGGTGGTCCTGCTTGCTTGTCAAATGTTGCCTTTGCTTCTTTTTTTGTTCATTTTTGTCACTGAAACGGAATCATCTCGTTTCACTTCTCCTTCCAATTCGTTTCACTCTTTAGTTCCCATGTGTTAGAAAGTGCAGTTTCATTTAGACTCTCGACGGAAGAAAGCCTGATTCCAGAAAGCGATTTGCAGTAATATATTTTCTTTGCCATTCATATGAAAACATTACTACTCAAAAAGATGTAGGTATAAACAATGCTGGCAGGCCCTCAAAAACAAAACCAAATTGTGAAATTGAGGCAAATAGCCCAGAGAACTTGAAACATTCTGGTTTCTAAAACACTGGCTGCTGTCAAAAATAGGGTAAAATAAAGCTTTGTTTATGTGTAGAGCAGAGTGTTTGTTGATTGAGTTTCTAAGGTGATGTAGCAGGAAATACTGATATTACGAAAAATGACACGAACAAAGCGTGAAACTATAATTCAGTGGCTATTTGTCAACTGATAACAGAAAAAAAAGTATATTTAAAAAGCAATGAGAGGTTTTCATTGAACTTTTCCTCTCCCTTGCCAGCAAATATAAAGGGAGCCTCTTACCTGCCCTACTCCTGTATAACTATTTGCAAGAGCAGAGCTAAATCATTTATCAGAAGGAATGTTCCTGTCAGATGCAAATACCTACACTAGCTGCTGTTTCTACGTCATGTCACGGACAAGGTGGATGCTCGAGCAAGGTTAGGTTATAATGCACCTGCATTTTCTCCACGTTGGTGCCAAGCTTGCTGAGTCATTTTGCTTGTTCCTGTTCTGCAGTCGGCTGCTTGCTTGCTTTTCCCTGTTATTTGTGTGCGTCGTAAACCCAGCAACAGATGAGGATATATGCTTATATTTCTTTTAGGCTGCCTCCCTAAGGAAATAAAGGTTCTGCTCTGCTCCGTTTCTGTTCACGTCTGTGTCCACCCCCCTCTCCTGAAAGCTTCTGAACCTATTAATGAATTTCAGATGAACTTGGGCGAAAGCAGATATTTCAAAGACAGTTATATTCCTGTAAGTTGCATGAAAATCAGTACTCAGGCAGAAGGGAGAGACCTGGATCAGAAATTGAAGCCAAACTTAACCATAACACAGCAGGGCTGGCAGCCACTTTCCTACCACTCAACACATACGTAGCGGCCAATTAATCTATATGGAGCTACGCCGTATCCTGCCTAGTATAGTTTTCGCTGGAAGACAAGAGATATCATGGAGAAGCAGAGCAGCCAGGACAGTTCAAGGAACAAGTTGTTTTCAAAGAAAAACAGTAGAGGAGTTTAAGGAATATCACCATACGCAAGGGAAAAGTTAGTACCTGGGAATGCCTCTGTAGTTTTGGGGAATGATCTAGCTTTTGTGCCACTCTCAAAGCAAACCATGGCAGAGGAGCCAGGTCAGGCTGTTCTTAGAGCTAGCACGGCTTGTCGGTCTAGTGCTCTGTTGGTCTTGGCACTACAGGTATAGGCAAAAATCCCCCGTCTGCACCTCCTCCAAACGTGGTCAGTATATGCGTTGCCGCTGAGATGCTTACATCACCAAGTGAAGGGCAGTCTCAACCACAGGCTTGAGCCTGCTGAGTCCTACAGCCCCACTCTCCCGTCTGCCTCTCTGCTGTAGCCTCGCGGTAGCTGAGGCTCAGAGTTGGCTTACGCTTGAGAAGAGCCAAGCCTGGGATGTCTCCTCATGGACAGAAAGGAAACGTGCCGAGATCCTACCGAGGCTGGAGCCCGCCCAACTGCCTAACTGAGAGTATGGCACGGGAGAGCTCTAGCCCTGCATCTCCCCCTCAAGGTGTGCTGGGAGGCAAGCGCAGGGATGATGGTCGGGTCAGGATCAGACCCATTCTCACCTGAGAGCAAAGGCTTAATTTGTATTTCCTTTCTCTACCAGCTGCACCTTGCTTGGACCAGCCACTGCAGGATAGTTATCCTAACGCTACGCATAACATACGCCCTTGTCTCGATTGCAATTAGTTTCATGCAACAAACTGTTTCAGCGTGACAAACTGCAAGCTAAAAAAAGCTGTGCCTTCATATGCATAAACTGGATGCACAAAATATGTATTGTGTGTCACCTCCCTTATGTCCCATATTTGTTCCTGCAACAAATGGCGTACAAATGGCGTACGCTCCAGCAATACCACACGGACCGAATGGAGTCCTGGAAATATAGGAGCGATCTGGCACTGGTACTCTTTGAAACTAAGGCGTTAGTTGTTCTACCATGAGATGCTGCGTATGGACCTCTTCTGGAAAGAAGACTTTTATGTATAAGTTTAGATTCATTAACCTCTGATGATCAATCTATAAAATTAGAGCCAGTCTCTCTATCAAGGAGAATGTTATTATCTCTGTTACAGCTGCTAGACACCAAATGAGATCAGGGGTCTCATTTTCCTGGGCACTGTATAGTCATACCCTACTAGGAGATAACCTCTGCCTTGAAGGCTTACAAAGCAAAAAGACAAAGGAGTGAGCAATATAACTCTCAGGCAGAGCAAACACAGTGACCTTTTGCAAATGTCAAGTTAATACCATGATCTGGAAGTGGAAGGGGTTTATCAGAAGGCAGATGGGTCAACAGGGATGGGAGCACTTGGGGTTGGGGGGTGAGATGAAGGAAAAGCTGTAGCAGAAGCTCAAGCCATGCATGGTATGAGATGGAGAGGAAGCCCACGCAGAACATGATATAGTCAATCAGCACATCCAGGATAAAAAAATGGGGAGGGAAAAAGAGTCTGATGACCCTGTGCACAGCTCATAGTACAAGCATCTCCTACCTGCAGCCTCTTCTCCAAAGCCACGCAGCCTGGAGAGGGGAGATGGAGAAGGCAGGGGGTGGACAGCATGGTTCCTCCTACGTGCTGGTTCCGCACAGGTGGCTGGAGGTATGATAACCCTGTTTTGGGGGTTGTTTCTCTCTGTGGCTCGGCCTCCTGCAGCCGTGTTTGTTGCAGCTGAGCCTCGGGGCTGGAGTGAGACGTCGTTCAGCGCTCTAAGTCCAGGGCAGCACATAATTGAATATTAACAGGAACAGCTCCAGGAGCTACTGGGACTCAGGAAGTTACAATTCCTTCTCTGCTGCTCCTTCCTCTTAGCGGGAGGTGATTGCTGGAGGCCTTAATGGATGTGAGACATAATATGCTTCCCTCACGTTAGCTCCAGTTTGCAAACCGAGGCTTTAACCACATCCTATCCTCTCTGATCATTTCCTCATGCACCTTTTCAGCAACATGTGAAGTGCGCTAGCTACAGCCACCCCAGCGTCCCACAGGCGACCCAGCAGAGAGGCACAGAGACTGTTCGAACATTGGTATTATACCTCATTTCTCCAGTGAACGAAGCGGGTCTCACCTTTAAGGCTTATCAAAATTTGCCAGATATAAATTCTTGAACTCTTTGCCTCTGTTTCATCCTTTTAAGAACAGGAATTTTTTTTTTTTTTTTTTTTTCTGAATGGGGATGCTATGAGCATCATGCAAGGTCAATGAAGTGATTTTTAAGTTGAAAGCCTTTAGTATCACGCTTTTCATAAATATGCAAGATAAAATACAGCAACGAATTTGTAGCTGCTATGCTATGAATTCATGCTGCCTGTCAAGACCATCTAGAGCTGACCAGCGCTCAGTGGCTCCCTCTCCAAAAGTAAGGACAGACATGGTTCCCTCCCCCAAACCATGCTGCAGATCTGCTGCAGGGGCTTATGAGAAAGATGGGGACAGACTTCTCAGCAGGACCTGTTCCCGTAAGACAAAGGATAATGGTTTTAAACTAAAAGAGGGCAGATTCAGACTAGATCTAAGGAAGAAATTTTTCACAGTGAGGGTGGTGAAACCCTGGCCCAGGTTGCCCAGAGAGGTGGGAGATGCCCCATCCCTGGCAACATCCCAGGTCAGGTTGGACGGGGCTCTGAGCAACCTGCTCTGATTGGAGATGTCCCTTCTCACTGCAGGGGGGTTGGACTAGATGGCCTTTAAACTTCCCTTCCAACCCAAACTATTCTATTATGCTGTGATTCTATCTACATTAAGAAGCTCAGTCTACGATCACATTACTTCTACGGAATAAGCAAAGTGTTTTACAAGAAAAAGACTCCCACAGAAACCTGTCCATGCCATTTGATCATTCAGAAGTTGTTGCTAGTCTAAGAAGGGAGAAGGTAACACCTTCAGGAGCACCAGAAAATTCCCAAAAACCCTAATGGCTATGGTGAGCAAGAATCAAAATCTTAAATTCCTTCCTCCTCTCCTTATTTTTCTCTTCATTCACACTTTAAAATTCACAACATCCTTGACCTTGGTGTATTGTTTTCCTTCATGTTCACCAGTACTTGTTCGTTGCACAACTCCTTTATTTTCCAGAAGAACCTTTCCTCAATCTCCCTTTTTCATTAGCTGATGTACAATAGACTCTCTCATGAGACTGCTTCTGGTTTTGTTTGATTTCTCTTTTCCTTTATCTCTACCCAGAGACATCCAGCAGATTGTTTCATAATCTTCCTAGAGTTCAGAGAAAGTATATTCCTTCCAGATAGCCTGTGACCCCCCTCCTTCTTTTTCCTCATCACCTGCCCTTCTTGAACAACAGTTCTGGCAAGCTTTACCAACATATTATTCCTTTAGCTATAAATTAGGGATTCCTTGTTAGGGAAAAGTGAGAAACACTCTGTTTCCCTGCCACGCAATGTGTGTTTTTGCACAACTGCTTTGCACTCTAGCACACTCACTAATTTTTCTAGCCCTTGGAAGTGAGGACTGCAGCACCACACTCACCCCTCTGTCAACCACATGATGTCTATGGGAGATCTGCAGGAAAGGAGGCTCTTCGTTCTGCTTATACAGAGCTACGTTGGTATGTTAGAAAAGAAAATCGGTGAAACTATGCAACACACAGGAGAAAGGACTGATTTTATTATTGGTCGGGGAAAGCTCCAAGCTTCATTTGGTATCACTGGCTTCTTCATAATTAATTAACACCAATGGTGTGTTTGAAGCCATGCTAAAGTGCAAATACAAGATTTGCATCAATATTTTGCATTCTAGGTGGGCATGGGGAAGATGGAAGCATTGGCATACCTACAGGAGACAGTCATGGAAGATGAGAGCTGGAGAGACCACGAATCCTCCTCAGTGCCCTGAGCAGAATCCAACCATCCCTGAGAGAGGCTAATCAACTTCCAGAGAGGAAGACTTAGGAATTAATTTAGAAATTTTCGTTTTAATTCAAAGAAATTTGCTTCAAATTAGAAAGCTTTTAGGTTTCCTTTATGGATTTTTTCTTTTTTCCTGGATATCCACTAACAACATTCTTTGCAGGAGATCAAGCCAATTTAGTTCTGTTGTACCCAGAACAATTGTCAATATCCTTTTTATAAGTCTCCTCTGTCTTAGAAGATACTTTTCATCTTCGCCCGCAGTCTCTTCCCTTCTGGAAGAAGCAAAGAAAGTCTGTCAGCCTGTCCTCCAAGTTTGTTGAACCGTTTATAATCCTTGTTGCTTTCCTCTAGCTCTGCTACAATTTGTCTCCATCTTTCTTCTACTTTCTCCCTAGTACAGCATCTGAACCCACACCTGGTAATCCAACCAAGACCTTGTTGCAGTGGAATAATTGCTTTTGATGTTTCACCTATTACACTCCTGTTCATGTGCTCCAGAATAAAGTTTGCCGCCTTCTGCAAGAGCTGTGTACTGTTTGGTGTCTTGTTCACGGCTCTTTTTCCTTTGAGTGGCTGCTTGACTAGTGTTTTGCCACTTTGCATTGCTGTATTTTGTTGCTTTGACCTTACTGAACCAAATCTGGTTGATTTTATACTGTTGCTCCAATTCCCCAGCAACATTTTGGAACACATCCTCTGGAGTAATTATATATTCTTTGTTTCGTCATCCAAACAACTAATGAAAATATTAGAGTCGGGTCCAGGAGCGAACCCTGTGGGACCCCATTTGGAAAGCCCTCTAAATTCAGAGAAAAGGAATTAGTAATTCTTGTGTGAATACAGTTTTTTCTGTCAAGCATATCTTAAGATGATTTCACAGACATCATATTTCTTGGTCAGCTTATGGGAATGTCATGTGAAATGGTGTTAAAAACCCCACTTGTTTCAAAATATATGGCATATACTTCCTCTCCCTTATTCTACAACACTGTTGTTGGGTTCAAAGATGGAAATTAGATGGTTTTAACATCACTCATTTATGACAAATCCAGTCTGGTTGATTGTATATTTCTATTATCCGTCAAGTGCTTAATAACCGATTGATTAACAGTTTATTGTATTATTTTTCTGCACTACATGCTAAACTGACTGCTGTATAACTCCTTAAGTCTTTCTTCCCGCTTCTTTAAAGATAGGCGCTGTGTTTGCCCTTCTCCCTTCCTCTGGGATCTCCCCCGTTCTCCATGAGCTCTCCCGGATAATTACTAATGAGTCAGGGATTGCTCCGGCTAGTGCCCGAAGTGCTCTAGGGGGAACTTCTTCCAGTCCTGCTGACTTGAATTTGTCTAACTTCTTTGAATTACTTTAACTGTTTCTTTTGCTACTTTGGATTGTCTTATCCCCTTGGTAAAAGTAGTTCTGATAAATATCAGCTCATCATCTTTTTTTTTTTCTCCATGGGTAAAGCATAAGAAATAATGAATGGTCCAGTCTTTTCTCTGTTGTTATTTCTGTTCTCTCATTTTCTGTTAATTCAGTTATGTATAATTTCCTTTGCCTTCCTCTTACTTCTGATACCATTACAGAGCATTCTTTTATCACCCTCTAGATCCCTTCCTAATTGAAACTCATTTTGCCCCTGGTCTTTCTCATTTTAGTCCTCCATGGTCACACTATTCCTTTACAGACATAATTTTCCTAGTCTTGTTTCCAGCTTTTGTACAGCTTAATGTCCATTCTCCCTTTTCTGCTTCCCTCACTTCTTCCTTTCTTCAGAGGAAGACTGCCCATCATTTTGTTATCTCCTTCAACTTAATTAACCTCCATCTTCCTATTCTCAGCAATCTCCTCCCCATTGGTCAGAGTCTAACCTCAGAGAGCTTCTACGATTTCCTCCTCTCACAGGAAAAAATTTCTTCCTCCCACTTCGCTCCATCATTTGAACTTTTGCTGCCAGTCTCCTCCAAACATAGTTTAAAGCCCTTCTGCTGGGCTTGCAAGGCAGTTATTGTCCAGTCCCTCTTTGCAGAGCACCCTTGGCTCATTTGCCAGGTAGGAAACCATTATTTATTTTGCTCTATTATTGCAGATCTAATTAATAATCAGTTTGTCTCTTAAACCTGTCCTCATCTCTGCAATAAGCTAGTCCTTGCCCTGACTTTTACTCTCAGCCAGAAGGATGAAAGAGGACATTTCCCATCCCCTCATCTCCTTCCTTCTTGTCCCCAGTGCCAAGATTTAAAGAGCAGCTAGGAGGCTTTATTTAAAACACTTTTTAGGGTGGTAGATTAATACAGTGGTTCCTGTAAGCATTCCAGAGGTCACCTGCATGCTGAGGTACCCCTCTCCAGCTCAGTGGGAGGCTGAGCGGGCATTTAGGAAGGGCAGTTAAGAGGTCTGAGTGTGCTGTGCATTGAAACATCCCTTTATTCTTTGAGATTTATAGCATCCACCACACAGGTGGCATTTTTTTTCCACCAAAAATTGTGTTGGTATCTTTTAGTAAATCAGACAACAAACCCAGGCCCATATGAAATGCATTAAATTAAGTTCCCAGCTCTTCGGGTCTCTGTTCTTCATAAAATGATTGTATCTCTAAACAAGGAAGAACAGGAACCTGCAAGGTCACATAACCAGCAGACCTGCAATTCCACCGACATCCACCTACCTCTTCTTTCTCTTCAGCTAGACACAGGTGACTCTTGCTCAAGGCTTTCCTTAGGCTCTACAGACTCACTAGCACTCCCCACTGTGCAGGTACAAGGACTTAGGTAGCATTTAAGCCAGATGAATACAGCTGTCAACCTCCATTTTATCAAACAGTAAATAAGTAGATTTCCGTATCTGGCCAGGCTGTTCCTCATCACTAGGGCTACTGGTGAAGCTGAGCACTTTGCCTTGTTGCAGCTAGTGTGTACCTACAGCTCTGAGCCCACGGAGAACACTTGGTGGGACCCGGAAGAGTAGAGGTTATTCAGACTTGAGAAAGCTTACTGCTGTCTTTAACTACCCATAGATTACCGAAAAGACCATGCCAGATTTTTCTTGGAGGTGTGTAGTGGTAGAACAAGAGGCAATCAACCCAAGTTGCAGCAAAGGATATTACAGTTGGATATTAGGGGGAAAAAATTGCAATGAAGGTGGTCAACTGGTGGAACAGGAGTCCAGAGAGCTTTTGGGATCTCCATCCTTGCAAAAGTCAGCTGGGCAAGGCTCTGAGCAATCTGACCGAAGGTGGAAGTTAGCCCCGCTCTGAGAAAGGAGATTTGTCTGGAGGTCTTTCCCTCCCCAAATTGTTGTGTGATGCTGGGATCCTGCGTGGATGGGTCCGGAGTGGTCGTATGGCTGTCCTGCTCATTCCAGCTGATTGCCAGCAAAATTCCTAGACTGTCCGAGCATGTTGGTTCTGTGTGGATAAATTTGTAAGAATACTCTGTGCAGAATCCAGAAGACTATATTTCATATAATAGGAAAATCCCAGGTAATTACAAATTCATTGGTTTAACACTGATCCCAAACAATATCAAAGAAAATCTGGTATAGGCTATGATTAGTAATGAATTAAAGGATGCTAACCTGATTGATATGCCTGAGCGGTTTTATGGAAAGCCTGTCGTGTCAAACAAATGAATGTTTTTTGATGAGAATGTAAGTTTGGTTAATAAAGATAAGGCTGTTATAAATTATTTAGATTTCTGCAAGTTATTGAACAGTTCCTGAACACAGTCCCAATTAAAGAAAAATGGTACAAAACTTAATCTGGTATACTAAATGGATTAAAAACTATTTCAGCAAGAGATCTTATAATGTAATTTGAAATTCAATTATACTAGAGATATTGAAGTCTTCCATTTATTTGTTTTGGACCCTGGATTGTTCAGTGTCTTTAGGATTGACCCAGAGGAAATGATAAAAATCATCACCGATGAACTTGCAGATGACGTGAAAGTCAGTTGTACCAGACCCATGGCAGGAGGACAGCGAGGAAATAAGATTAATTTAAATACAATAAAGTGTAGCGTCACAGTTGTTGAAAGTGTAGCTCACGTTTGCAAGGTGGAAGACAATGGCCCAGAATGTGGGAACAATGAAACAGCCCAATCCACTAAATAATCCCCTAAATGGGAACGTGCTGAGAATAAGAGAGAATTTTGTGGCAACCCCAACTCAACTAACAGCATTAAAAGGCTTTTTTTACAGGAAGAAGACTTTGTGACGTTCTTGAAAACGGAGAAGAGATTGATTTGCCACCACGGATGGCACTCAAACAGCCATTGCAAGGAGGTACAAATCACCAGCATGCGGGGATTTATATCAGTACAAGATTAGGATGTTGCTGCTACCTACCTCCTCTGCACCGTGCAGGCGCTTGGGACACCGTTTCACTGCCGCGGCAGGGATCCAGGAATCCAGTCAGCAGCTGCAGAAGGCAGCGAGCCTCCATGGCACGTTTCATATTCCTCTTCACCGTCCCCTTTCCTCACTCGCCGGCACCAGGCATCAACTGGTTTGTTGGTATAAGGGAGGCTGCAGCCTCCTTCGGCTGTCACATCCTGAATCCCTGCCAGATTTGTGTTGCAAGAACTGATGCCAGTGTTTTTAACCCAGAGTGTATTTGGACCCTAGTGTTCTCCATGACATAGAATAAACATTAGGGAGGAGATTCAGGCTTCAATGAGAAATGCTTTCCCATGATACGTTTTCATTTTGGCATGCACACTGTTTATGATGAAAGGATCCTAAAATAATTGTATTAGATGAACCGTCTGTTCTTCTTGCTTTGAGGCCAGTACAGCATGACATTTCAGAGATAAAATGTTGTGGAACAGCCTCTGACTTATAGCCCGATGGAACTTTTCCGAAGCCATTCTTCTTTCTCTTTTTATTTGCTTGAGGTTTATAACCTGAAAACGTCAAGCTTGCATCACAGTGTTGCCAAAAGATCATCCTGTGCTTTAGCTAAACGTTAAATTATCAGCAAATTTAATTTTTCTTCAGAAGGCTGATTCACAAGCAGCCAGGTCCCCAGTGGAAAAAAAAAATCATCCCCCCAATTCAAAAGAATTCCAGGATTCACAAGAAATACTACATTTCCAAGAGGAGACTCTGTCCTTAGGAGAACTTATTTCTGCGTGCAAGTTCAAGTGAGTCTACAGAACCTTAAATCAAAGGAGACCAATGCCAGATCAGTTGCTGAGTAACTGATACTGATCATCACATCCTGACCAGCTGGATGAATGACAGCAACAATTTCTTCGGATACCATCTGAAGTCTTCTGCATTTTCTTTCCGTGCAATTAACTCATGACTGTAACCTTAACAAGAGGAAATTAATTTGTGTTGCAGGTAGACGGTTTTGTACCATGTCCTTTGGACAAAGGTAGGTAATTATAAAAACTCGGAATCATTATGCACATTGCTTAGATTATTGCAATTACAGGGAAGTGGAGAGAGTGCCTTGCCAAATGCTTTGAGAGTCACAGGTGCAAAGGACTAGCCAAAAGCCACATCATTCATGTTGGGCCAGATTCTGCCTGGCTCCTTTGGGAAGTGCTCCGTATCTGGAAACAAGAGGGGAAAAGGTTTAGCGGGTCGTTGCTGCCGTTCTCCTTTATAGACTCTGCTTCGTGGAAAGAGATGTGATCCCATCACGATGGTCTTGGTGCAGGGACATGGTGCACCTTGAAAGAGTTCACGGCCACGGCTCTACTCTCCCCATCCACTCAGCAGCAGCTGTCCCTAATGTGAGGTGTGGCATATGATGCACCTGAGAAAAGTCTCCTTTACATGTCCTTGGAGCTCATTTTGCTGTAGATGGTGACCACGCAGGGCGCAAGCTTTACCGGCACAACTATTCCTGTTGCACTCACTTGGGTTAGTTGCTTCATAGCTGAGATTTTTGAAAGCCGGTGAGGACAGCGGTGAACAGAGGAGGATGGAAGTCTCAGCCTAAAACATGACAAGTCCTGCCCCCAAGAGCTTGGAACCAGCCCTTCTGCCTGCACCTTGGTAAAGAGACGGGACAAACCGAGCAAGGCATTTTTGTTGGATCATTTATTTATTGTTCTGTGCAAAGCACAGGGTGTAACTATCACCAGTCATTTTTGGCTATTGAGCTAGCACCAGACATCACTGTGTTACTATTACAGCAAAACATATTAGCTAATCGTGAATTTACTTTTAGCCACGGTGACTGCATGGCTTTCCTGTTTTTGCGCAATGCTGCGGGATGTCAGACAGATCCCACAGTCACGTATTTCTCCTGGGTGGAGGCTTGCTTATTGCAAACAGCCCCATGGGTGTGGGGATGCGCTTAGGGGCATCGCTGGAGGTCATCTCTTGGACTGGTTGGACCTTAGTCTGATCCAACAGCTACGTCTACACTAGAGACTAAGCAGAGCCAGGGCACAGGGTCAGGTGTTGCCCACACTTAAATTTTTAGTGTGGTCCTTGGTACAGTTTTGGCTAAGGCTAATGAATGCGCTCCCAGATCATGTCTGGGCACGGTCCTGAGTTTAACACTCCTGATGGGTGGTTGGGCTGTAAGGTCCCTGTTTTGGAGAGTCAAGGAGTTTATCCTGATGACCAGGTGCTGCCACTGGGACTCGGGGCCAGGGAACACAGCCAAGTATGGCTGTTACTCGGTTGTTCTTCCATAGTAGTTGCTGTCAAGGAGTGTTATCCAGGTCTACTTCAGTCCTTTGATTTGTCAGAGATTTTTAATGCAAAGGAGGCATATATTTCCTAGTGGCTTAATGCTTCGTAGCTAATTTTCCCCAAAATACATGGAGGTACATTAACCAGTCTGGAAGACCTCTTGTTCTTTAATTCATCCTTTTTTTTCCAACATCTCTTATTCTGCTCTCATTTGACTCCTCTAAATAAGCAGGCGTTGCCAGCAGTCAGAGAGAGGTGCTAGAAAATGCTCGGTAGTTGGGGTTGTCCCAAAGCATAGCACCTGGCAACCCAGCCAGCACGTATAAGCCATGGCTGGGACATAGCCCGGGGCACTTGCCTTCTCTTTCTTGGAGATTGTTGGTGTGGTTCGCATGAGAATATCCAAAACCGTTCTGTATGTACCAGGGCTAGGCATTACAGGCGTATGCTCTGAACTGATGCCCGCCTCTCTCCATTGACCATATGGAATGAGGCTCAGCCTTGGATGCTCTGGTGCCTGAAAAGGACAGTAGAAGTGCCCGTACTGAGAAAGCGGCTCCCCAGTTCCTAGGTCTGGGAAGACAAGCAAGCCATGTCCTAAATCCACATCCAAGAAAGACCAACATATGCAGCAGCCTGTCCTCTGTGCAAAGGACACCCAAGCCACAGCGTGCTCCATGCTAGGAGAGGACCAGGACCATACCCTAGCAAGCCCTGCAGCCAGAGGACCAGGCATACCACAGCAAGCCCCATCAGGTAGCACCAGCATGGACACCCTACCCATGCTCTCACCGCTGGCTCCTCCTGTGACTCCCAGGCTAGCTCCTCGCTCTTTGTGTGCCTCTGAGTCAACTGTGACCAAGGGACATCCTTCAGGGCTAGCACCAGCCCTCCTGGCTCCCCAACCCTTCTGCAGGGCAGCCTCGAAAGCCGCCGATGGGGAAGAAGCTACTCAGCCCTGCAGGTCTTTTATGACCCGTCCTGGAAGTCAGGGGCTGTGCAGCCTCAGTGGAGATATTGCACACACTTATCTTTTGTTGACACTTTAGTTTTCATTAATTTTGGGTAAACAAGCTTCCTCTAGCAGAATAAGCTGTCTTTTGCATTATGCTGACTTTTTGCTGGTATAATATAAAAAGCACATGGGCTTTTGCTGACGTTGTTATTCCAGCAAAATGTTTAAGCACAGGCTTAGCCTGATTCTTTGACAATATTCCCAGATTTATTACATGCAATGAGCAAGCACAGAACAAGTATTTCAGTGACAATCTCTGGATTGGAAACAGACACAAAGAAATAATTTCTATTCTCTGCAACATCCTGATTGCTCCTTTTGCTCTCTGAGGGGCTGTAAGATTACCAGTTTCCTAGGAGGTTTCCTTACTGTCTCACACACTAAGAAAAATCCTATTTGTTCTAATGCCCTTTCCTATTTGCGCTTTGAATTGTCCCTTAGGTTTTTCAAAATCCAGACCTTCCAAGGGTTAAAGCCTACAAAAGATTCAAAAGATGTTAAGTGATTTTAAGAACGCCTTTCTTTCAGTATGCGTCTGTGAATGTTTTATAGGATTTTTCTGTCGTGCTACCAATTTCTCAGTACTATTGAGTTGTATATTTTAATAAAGACTAGAATAGCTGAAAGACAGTCCACTTACTTACAAATGAAAATCAACTGCAATTTTCATGTTACGTAATACACCTTTATGGGAAAAATCTTGTAGAACTGCGTAAGGACAGAAAGCAGTGGGAGTCAATAGAAATTTAACTGAGTTTTATGGAAGTTATTTTAAAATGCTGTGCAGTTAAACAGAGAATAATTTAATTTTTACAGAGTTTTTAATAACCTCTAAAATGCTATTGCATTGATTGAGCTCAACAGAAAGGTATAATTTCCTGCTAAATTCTATAGGATCGTACGGTAGGTTTGCATCCTAAAAATAATTTTATGCCCAAGAGACTATCTTCTCTGAGCAGGAGACTGCCTCCCCCCGGCTGCATCTCCCTGTAAGATGCTTTAGCTTCAGATCCTTTCGCTTGCATTGTGTTTCTAATATTTTATCCCTACAATTTTAGGGAGGAAAAGAAGAAAGAAGAGGTTGCCTATTTCTTTTTCAGTTACTCAGCTTAATAAACTGAACATCTTTATTTGCCCAACTTTCTGCTTTTTGGAAGCTCCATATCATGTCATAAATGCTGCTTGTTTGAACAGAGCTTTATTTACGGTGCAGAAAGGACTTTTTGTGCTCCCCGCCTCATTTGCAACATTACTGCCGATTGATTTCTGCTGTACCTATTATTGACTTGCCAGCAATATTCCAAAGTAAGGTTGGGTCTGTGACAGAAAAATTTGTTGCCTTACACTGAGCCTTTTTCAGCACCATTTACTCAATATTGTTCCTCTACCCAGCTACTGCTCCAATAAACCAAAACCGCTAGCTGTTGTCTGAAATGAAGAATAATTGGAAACACCATGCCTGCTTCTTTCAGCACAAGTAGCAATTCGGCCATTTAGGGCTCCTGTAACACTCCTGAACGCTGAACTACTAAAATCTTGGCTCCCATTAGGTAGTAATATTAAAACCTACGAACTTCTGGCGGTATTTACCTCCGCAGTGCACGGGTCAGGCTAAAATAACACGTGGGATCTAAATTACCGCATGCAAAAAGCCGGCGGGCAGAGTTGCAGCATCTTACCTGAGTCCTTCCTAGCCAAGGATTTGCTTGGCAAGTGGCAATTAATGCAGCCTTAAAAGCGCTCCCCGGGAAGTCTTCGCAGTGAGTCTGCCTGCGGGCTCGCCGGGGTTGCCTTTCGTTCGCCGCGTTCACGCAGACCGCCCGCGACGGCTTGCGGGCTCGCGGCCTGAGCGC
>NW_010565039.1:0-309 GCF_000687285.1 Phaethon lepturus
GCTGAGCGCTGGCATTAGCATCATAAAGGGTCACATCCGATGTATGAAGAGCTAGGAGTGAATAGCTAGATTTACCATTAGCAAGATTTATCTGAAATATTTAAAATCCCTTTTGGAAGGATTTTAGTCTTCAGTGAGGCTGGTTCTCTTCCCCGAAGCATGCATAAAACAGGCTATTCAAGGCAAAAAAATCGGATGCACAGCACTGCCCTGCACTTCAATAGGATTGAACGGGGTATAAGCCAGCGAGGAGCTCTGCCCATAATGAAGATGATACTGGAGACTCAAGGAGCTTAGTGGTTCTTAGGG
>NW_010565039.1:322-1584 GCF_000687285.1 Phaethon lepturus
CAGGGTGTGAGAGGAGAAGATTAGAGCAGGACTTCACTGTACTCAATAAATCCCAAGGAAAAGCAGAGACCGCTACGCTGGCAGAGCTCCCCTCATATTGTAGGACGCATAAAACACTGTCTCCAGCTAAAAGGATGTTTGACATTGGAGAAAATTAGACTGATATTTTTTCATCCAGTGTAAGTCACATGCAAAATAAATTGCGAAGGGCAGCAGCAGGAGCAGCTGGTAAAGACAGATTAAAAATCAGATTTAGACAAGCATCTTCAGGCAAAAAAGATACTTAGGATTAGGCTGCTAATTTCTAATCACAGATGGGGATAGGGCTGTGTTGTCTAGGCAGTGTAAATAGGCCGCAGGAGGAACGCCAGGCACCGCACACATCGCACGCAGGAGGCAGGAGTGGGGGAACGCACCGGGAGGCAAATACCCGTGTCTGCGGGGACCGTGCAAAGGGCCGGGGTCACCCCGGGGCCCGGAGCTGCCCGGGGACCCGTGCGGTCCCCCCTCACACGTACTGGGATGGAGCAAATGACCCTCTCCCACCACAGCACAGAGCTGCTCACAAAAAGCCCGGCACTTGGATCTTAGTCCCTTTTACAGCCTGGAATGGAAGATTAAATACTAATTGAGCCAAACTCGACAGTGTGCTGAGGGCCTGACTGCAGGGCTGAAGGCAGTGTAAATACTTGGGAGATACCCACATAACTTCTCTTCCCCTATGTGGACGTAATTTCCACTTCAGGGCAGACTCAATTTGTTTTTTTATGACCTGAATCAGAATTTTTCTGCTGATCTGTGCCTCAAAATACTCTGGAATATTTATGAATTGGTCAGGGTCAGGACAGATTAAACAAATCGTCTCTAACTCTCCCAGTTCACGCCTTTCCAAGCACCAGCAGTCCCAGGCTGGTGTGGTGGTTTATCTCACCACAGCCGCAGGGTCCGGTGCAGGGTCCCGGCCGGGGGCTTTCTGTGCCTACTGATCCACGTAGGATGCCGAGGGGCTCGGTGTTTGCGTCTGAGGCATCCAGAGAAAATGTACTCAGCTGTCGTGTCAGATGAGTCCTTTCCACTTTAATCGCCAGCTTCAGAGAAGCGACATATTGCAATCAAAGCCAATGAAAATAATAAATAACAATGAAGCAGAGGCCCCCCCGTCCCAGCGGGTCTCTGGGCCACAGGATGGGGCTGGCACCCCAGGCCCGCGCCGCCCCTGCGCGCCGCTGTCCGAACGGGGCGGTGGGATGCTGCGGGATCCC
>NW_010565040.1:0-5565 GCF_000687285.1 Phaethon lepturus
AAAACATTTTTTCAAGGCTCTCTAGGCAGCGATGTCTTTATATGTTCAAATAAAGCCATTGTCTGTGTAGCGGGTTGAACGCCGGCGAGGTTTCGTTATCCCTAGTAGCCCTTCCTCCCCTCCCGGCGGAAAGGGGGACGCTTTCCAACAAACTCAGAGCGTGCCCCTCCTTCAGACAGACCTCGCCGTGCCGGGGCACAGCCGAGGTGCTCACAGTGCCAGGCGCTGCCGGAGGGACGAACGGAACGGGGCTTAGAAAGAGAAGGGCGAACCCCGGTTACGAAGGCTGCGGCTGGGAGGGGCGCGGGGAGACGTGCCCCACCGCCCAGGCAGCAACCTGCTGCCAAGAGCCGTCAGGGATGACGGCTGGGAGTTTATGAACTGAAAATAACTCTCCTTAGAAGAAAGGAAGCAGCAGTGGGAAAGCCCCCATCTGTTTTCTTTACTCTACATATGCTTAGCGTGGATGTAGCATTGGTTTATTTTGATAGTGAAGAGATTATACATGAGTGATTTCACTGCTTTTTTTTTTCTCCTTTATTCCTCTATGTTGTTCAAAAGCCACTTCTGTATTAACTTCGGTTCCATAAGTAGATCACAATTTTTTGTTTGTTTTAAAATGCGAGCTGGTTGTTTCAGAGCAGCTGTTTTAAAAAATGCAGAACTACCTGGTGTCAAATGAAAAAGAAAAGAGAGAACATTTTAAATGCATCGCCTGTCATCATAATGTTTCTTAGTACATAATGAGCATTTTGTGACACTGGATAGGAGGGGGTTTTTCTAGTTTTAGGTTTTGCTTTTGCCAGATTATTAAAACTGTTGATGCATAGAAAAGGAGGAATGGAGACAGAGAGTAGGAATATATTAAAGCTTCCAGTTTTTCCAGTCTTTCCTCTCTTCAGTTTTCCTTCTTGTATCTTGCCTAGCTGCTCTCCTGACAAGCTGAGGTGGGGGGGAAAGTCCTGAGGGGTTTAAAGCATTGTAGTTCCCCAGTTCAAGGTGGAAAGGGGCAGGTTTGTCCTCTGGCACATAAAAGAAACAGCCCTGACCCACAGAAACCTGCCTGTCTTCTGGCTAGGTATCTTTTTCTTTTGTGTGACCCCTGTGCTGAGATTGAGAGTTTATAGACTGACTGTGTTTGGGCTACCTCCAGCCAGAGACCTCAGCAGTGCAAGAAATGTTCTGCAACACCATTGATTTCACAGCTACTTTATGCTACTACATCGCAAGAAGTTGTGGGTGAAATGCTGTTATCTTCATACTCTCTGTTCTCTGCTCTACTATCTGTCAGCAGCGGGAGTGGATGTATGCTAAAGATTTCTTGCAGACCTATAGGTGAATCCAAGTCACAAATTTCAAGCCTGTGCTGGAAGCCATAATCCTAAAAGTAATTAGGAAGGCATGGTAGCTTTTGTCCTTGTCTTTTGCTTTTGTTCTTCATCTGTCCTGTGTGTAAGGTGCCAGTGATCATAATGTGTGTAATGGCAGCATCAGGTCAGAGACATCTAAGCAAAACTGGACATATCGGTCAGGAAGCGGTAGAAATGCAAAGGTATGAACACCAAACCCGACCAGCTCCCCTTTACAGCTGCTTTTTAGCCAGGACTTACAAGTTCCAGAGTTCTAACACACTGAATTTTACATTTCAATTTTGACCATTACTCTAGAGTTTACGTAAAATGCTAGTACTGTTTGCACTAGACTACAGAGAGAAATGGCAAGAAGGAAACCATCTCTGAAGTACAACCACTCTCTTTCAAGCTGAACTTTACTCCTTCTCTCCCCAAACCCAATCTGGCCTCAGAGCATATTTCCATAACAGATGACATTTGAAATGAAGAGGAAAAAGTGATCTGGTCTTCTCTGTACTGTGGTGTGACTTGTACTTCATTCAGGACCTTTTTTCCACCTGCTTTAGAGGTTTGTCTGAAATATTTATGCCCAGGACAGCTATGGCTTTGAGAGAAGGGAGAGCTGTGTGGTCTGCTGGCCCCATTTACCTATCCTACTGATCCCAGAGCAGCTCTTATTTCTAAGGCATTGTAGACTTTGAATAGAGAAACCTTCATCCCCATGGCACCAGATACTGGTGGTGGAACTAGCACCGACTAGTACGATACTAAATGCTCTGATGGGTTTAGGTTGCAGAGCACAGATTTTCCTCTTTATGATAAATATTCATCTATGTAACTGTAAGTGTGTTGCTGATGATGGAGGTGAACGATCAAAACACTGCTGTCATCCTTACTGCTCTAGAGGCTGGAACAGAAATGGATCTAAGCATTGAAAAATGCCACTGAGCTTCAGCAGACTGACTTTGGTCACCCTTACTCTTGCTGAGGAATAGATCACACTGAGTCGATCCCGCTAATTTTAATGGAGCTATTCATAAAACACTGTTCAGTCTGAGCCTGATAGAATTGGGCCTTTATTATGTTTCGTAATCAAGCCATCTTTATAATGGAGATGATCCCTGTGACTTTTTCTCTTTTTATGTTCAAATGAGTCTTTAATCTGTTGCAGCTGTAACGGTATATGAATAACCTAGAAACCCTATTCTGGCAGTCACAGCTTTGATCTTTATTTAGTATTTCAGTATCACTAGTATCATCCCCTTAAACTATTTACCCTCTGTAAAGAACTTATTAGCATGTTTTATATCCCCCTGACAGGAAAAAAGCTAATGAAGTTTATGTATAAATTTATATAATAAAAGATAAGGCAGGTTGCGGTACAAATCCTCAGTAAGGAGAGAGATTTGATTCATCTTTTTGCCTCTTGTGTTTTATTGCTTATGCCTTCTCCTTTTTGTTGTTCCTTTTTTTTATTGTTTTCCCATTTCTTTTCTTGTACTTTTTATATTTTATATTGCCCTCATACATTAACCCCTTCCCAGTTAGTTTTCCTTCGTTTTTTTTCCTCAATTTTTCCCTTCAACAACTGTCCATCAAGGTCACTTCATTTTCTTCAGTTTTCTTCTTTTACCACTGCTGTTTCCCCATGGGGAACTTTTTGATTCCAGTATTCCAGCGCTGCTGCCGCTAACGGGCATCACTCCAAGCACACATCTTGTGGTTTGGAGGGTAACAGAGAAAAAAAGGACTCTTATCTCCACAAGTGCTTATTCCATTACAAAAAGAAGGACAGAGAGAGAGTTCACAAGAGCAGAGAAGACAAAATGCACCTGGGCTAATGCCAGCAGCTTGTGTGGCAGTGCAAGGTGAAGAGTCTCGCTGCCTCGTTATAAATGCATGGTGCTCTGTTATCAGTGAAGGATGTCCTCAGCAACCACTGCGGACAACGTAGCTGCAGCATCTGGTCGTCTCTGATTTTTGGATGAGAGTACTAACCAGTGGTTGTGTGTTTTGATACACACGCACATACATCACTCCTTGGCATTGTTCTTGTGCATAACAAACAAAACAACTCTCTGCTTGGTCTTCATCACATTCTTTACCCAGATTCTTCTTCACAACATGACTAGCTGCAGTTGATGCTGGTGCTGCGTGTTGGTCAAGGGAGGTGATTCTGCCCCTCTACTCCTTGCTGGTGAGGCCCCACCTGGAGTCCTGCGTCCAGCTCTGGAGCCCTCAGCACAGGAAAGACATGGACCTGTTGGAGTGGATCCAGAGGAGGCCACAAAAATGATCAGAGGGCTGGAACACCTCTCGTGTGAGGTCAGGCTGAGAGAGTTGGGGTTGTTCAGCCTGGAGAAGAGAAGGCTCCAGGGACACCTTATTGCAGCCTTCCAGTACTTAAAGGGGGCTGATAAGAAAGATGGGGACAGACTTTTTAGCAGGGCCTGTAGCAATAGGACAAGGGGTCATGGTTTTAAACTAAAAGAGGGCAGATTTAGACTAGGTCTAAGGAAGAAATGTTTCACAATGAGGGTGGTGAAATGCTGGCACAGGTTGCCCGGAGAGGTGATAGATGCCCCATCCCTGGAAACATTCCAGGTCATGTTGGACGGGGCTCTGAGCAACCTGGTCTGGTTGAAGTTCTCCCGGCTGATTGCAAGGGGTTGGACTAGATGACCTTAAAGGTCCTTTCCAACCCAAAGATTCTATGATTCTATGAATTCTGTTTGAGGGGCTATGTGGCAGAGGCATGGGAGGGTGGGCTTCCACCATGGTTTAGAGGAAAAGATGTATACGGTCTGTGAGGCAGAGCAGTTTTAGAAACGGTAGCTATGTGCTACCCCTTTCCCTTCTTTCCTTGCTTTGGTAGATTTGCGCTAGGTACATTATATAGGTGTAACAGTTTTGAAATCAATTTGATTCAGGGTTTTTTTCTGAGCATGCATTGAAGTAGCTATTATGTTATTTAGGGTTTTGAAATGTTTGCACATTGATCTGTTCATGAAAGGAATGAAGGCAGAGCTTGGCAGGAGCCCAGAAGAGTGCCACAGAAGCATGGCTGCTGATAAAAAGCTTATCTGTTGGGTAGCAGAAGACTGTATCTGTAATAGAAATGCAGCTACATATTGAATTTTCTCTGTCAGAGGAGTAAATCTGCCATAAAGCACATAATTCACAACAGAGGACAATTCTACACAATGGAATTTTATTCAGACTGTCTGCTAGGTATATGCTTGTTGTGATGGTTAAATGGCAAAAATTGATGCTTGATCCTAAACACCGCTTGACAAACACTCACACTTCTAAATCTATTTCAGCAATCTATGAATGAAGTTCGATACAGAGGAGAATACTGCTTTAAACATATATGCCCATAAAAAGTGGTAGGTGGGCACAGACAAATTTCAGTAGCAGGTCAGTGTCAACATTTTTTAACAAATTTGTCTTGAAAAGAAAGCACAAAGAAAGCACAAAAGGCACGAACCTACAATCAGTACACTTGAAAAAAAGGTCTCATGTTTCTGTGATGTTGTAAAAATACCTCAGCCTGCAAGCCTCTGGAATTACTCCAGGGACATATTGGCTTTTCTGCTGTGTGAGAAGCCCTCTCTTTGTTGCTGTTCCTGCACTGGATCGAGATCCTTTCCCTTTGCGGCTACTATCAACCTGCAGACAGCATCCTCAGAAGGATGCTTGCTCCTTTGAGAGGCACTGGACCTTGAGCAGCTGCGCGTGAAGGAGAGCGTGCCCTGCTTTGGACCTGTTTCAGAACACCATTGATGATGGGATTGTGGTCTGCATCTTCATGGTACAATCATTATAGACCACTCTTGTTGCATTTGCTGCCCTTTTTATAAGTAAGCATGTAAACTTCTCACAGAGCTGATTTGGTTTCAGTAGGTGTTATGGCAGAGATTGGGTTATGGCTCCTGATTTTGTTCCCCATGCCCACTTGAGGAGAGGGCTGTAAGAAGCTGTCCTGAGCACGGACTTGAGTCTGCCTTAACCCTCTGCTACCGTCCTGCCTCGGTTCCCTGTTCTCCCCAGCTGTCCCTATGGTCATCCCCCTCATGCCCATAAGGGAAAGAAGCTTATCTGGCTTTTTAAGTAACTAGCCAAGGATTATAGAAAATCCAAACTTGTCCCAATATTCCCTTTTGTCAAGAAGACTGGAAGGAGGTAGGAAAAAGTAACGGCATCCTAGGTG
>NW_010565041.1:0-7535 GCF_000687285.1 Phaethon lepturus
AGGAGCGGCCGGAGCGCCAAGGATGTCACCGTTGTTCAGCTGGGTGGCTAAGGTAGGCGGTGCCGCGCCCGCCGTCCTCCGCTCGCGGGAAAGAAAGTCCGGCCTAAGAGTTTGCAGATGTTCGCGTTTCGTTTCAAGGCAAGTCACCCGTGCCTGGGAAGGGAGCAGAGCCCCGCTGCATTGTTCGGCCGGGGGCGCGGAGGCGCGCTCCAAGCCAGCAGCGAGGGCAGGCTGATAGATCTCGGGGCTTGGGTGGAGGGGTTAAAAACGAAGCTGCGTTTCTTGGCCGGCTGCTCTGCCTCGCTGCGGAGCTGTAGAAGGGGAGTGCTGTAATTAAAACCGCACAGAAGGTGTGGTCTTACCGCCTGCTCAAGTCCAACGCTTCTGGTGTGCTCCGGCGAATGCACAACAGCACTCTTGAGTGTTTGTTTTGGACTTTTTCCCTGTTTTTTTTTTCATACTCTGAATTATGAAGAGCAATAAGTCAGCTTTTAATGGGAGACTTGTTTAAGTATGACAATGTGTGTGTTACGTGCAGGCTTCTACATCTGCATGTCTAGGCCCTCAGTTGGATTTTCGTCTGTAGCTGCAACTACATGTGGATGCAAAGCAATAATAAAGAAAATCTAGAATAGGTTAAAGAAATCTAGAGTATAGTTTTTAGCTGATGTTTCAAAAAAAATCTTTTTTCCAAAGTAACTGTATTCTAAACTTAAATTGGGCTGTGTATGATACTCTGTCATAAGGCACAGTAGAAAGTGTAGAAGAGGACAAACAGGTGAAACAGCTGTATCACAGGTAAGAATCAGGGGTTCCTTGGAGGAATTATCTGGGGGGAAGTAAAGACTTTATCTTCAAGCTTAACAGGCAGCCTAGCCTACTAGGCAGACCACATAAAACCTGGTTCTTCCTTCTGTTTTGCCAGGTGTGAATGGTCAGTTGCTTAATCACTGTTATGCATCCTTCTCCCTGAATATGTAACAGGAGAAGGGAAGATAGTAAGAGAGAAGTGCTTGATGAGTGACTGTGTTAGCTTCGTGCAGATTCTCAGATAGAAGGATGTGCTCTATTCTGTCTTAGAAGGACCCCGCTTGATTTTAGCCATACCCTGAAAAATAGAAATGTATCCTTTCCTTTTCCCACTTGGCTTTTTTCTCTGTTTAAAGAGGTGCTCAGTGGAGCGCTTGTTAAAGTAGTTCCCTCTCCTGTCATCGCAGTGGCTCTGTCTTGTGGGTGCTGTAAGGCCTGATTTGCCGTGTTATCCGAAGGAATGCTGCTGGCTGATTTCCATGCTGACTTTTACAAACATGCCAGTGTCCTATACAGGTGGCTGCTGTCAAAATGAGTGATGCTGTTGAGTAAATACTTTAGGGATGCCACCATGGGGTCGCCCGTTTCCCCCCTTGCTACCCCCCTTGCTGTTTGCTTGTCAGCTGGACAAAGCAGCTAGTCAGAGAGGAGTTAGTCTTGGAGGAGGTACAAGGCAGAATGTGTAGCGCACAGACTTGGCCACGTTTTTAGAGAGAGTAACAGAAGCTCTTGCAGAAACAGATTTCTCACTCTGCTTTCGGGAGTGCTTTCCGGGCTTTCAGAACTAATTATCGCAATGCTGGTTCATTGCAAGTGTTCAGTTTTATTCTTTCAATGGCCGTTAATCATCACTGCTAATTTGGGAGGGAAGGCAAAGCAGTGTATTCAGAAATATAAAATGAGGCTTGTTAATGGAGAAAGCTTTCCTGCCTGCCAAAGTCTGATCAGTAAAAATGTGGGAACTACTGCTGTAGGCTTTCAACACAAATGCAAGCCTTTCCAGTTTTTATAAGATGGTGGCCCGTTCCAGAATGGGGAATGTCTGCAGGACACAGCGGGGAGGAAACTGCCCTCCCTGAAACAAGGCTGTCCCCCTGCATCTATTACTTAAAAAGGAGTAACCCCCCATCCAGTAACGTGTTTAGTGTCACCATGCAAGTCACCAGGCCCACAGATACTTACAAGCGAAGTAATTTACTTCCATATGCTATGGAATTGGTCCCTAGTGTTTGTATAAAAATTACGTTTTAATATGTCTTCATTACAGGTTTTTACGTGCTGCTTTACCCAGCTTGTCTCCTACCTACACGCAGGCTCCTTGGGGATGAGTTTTGTGGTGCTGCCAGGCCAGGTCGTGGGGCCCGTTCTGGGCTGGAGGATAAAGCCCTGCTTGAGTCGTATGTGGGTCAGTGCTGCCCACATTGGCCCTATGGATGCTAGCTAAACCACTTGCATGATGACTCGGTCGATAATGAGTTCTTACCTATTGACTTGTTTTAGTCTCCTAAAATTATTTAAATAGAAAAGTATAGTTATACCTGTTTTTCCTGCACGGTTTTAAACAAAGTCAGACAACTGACTTGAGGGAAACTTTTGACTAAGCACCTTAAAATGTGGTTTGTTGGAACTGTAAACTAACTTTGCACCCTTTTGGGTGGACAATACAGTCACTTTTGTAGATCTACAGAGATATCTTAATCTGTATTCAGTTTAGTTCACTGCAATAACTGTTACTAAAAGTAAAGAAATAATTTTGGAGTAAAAAAAACCCCAAAACTTTCAGTCTGCAAATAAAAAAAAAGCTAGAAATGCAGATTTTTACTGACCTATGGTGTACCTGCACACCATTAATTCATTAGTAGGAGATAATAGTACAATGATAGTTGTTAAGAGTAATTTTATTTGTTTCCATCGTGTTTAGTACAGCTTTAGTTTAAGTAAAAGAAAAAAATGGAGTGTTAGTTGTCTACAATTGACTTAATTTTATAATGCAAGTTTCTATTCAGAAGCAGTTTGGCAGAAACCAGAATGAAAGAATTGATTGCTGAAGAAATAGAAAGGAAGAAACAGTTCTTAGTGTAATAAATTGTAGAAATAGAGAATTTGAGTAAATGTGTCTTCAGATTCGCAGCTATACATAGTGTGTCTTTCTAGTTAAAAAAAAAGAGTACCATATATAATATATAAGCTGTGTTTAGCTTCAGCTTATTTTGTCTAAAGCATTATAAACCAACAAGGAACCAGTAAGGAAAATGACTAAGGTAAAATGCAAAGCAAGGTTACGTTATTTAAATCAATATTCCTTCTATAATGATTTTGCTGGTATGGATCAATCAACCCTGGTCAGCTGCCTCCAATCTGCAGGACAGCAGGTGGGAAGGGCATGCTCCCAGTTCCCTCCTGAGGGGAACTGAGAGGAGCAGGGTTTCTCGCTGCAGCCCAGGGAACCTCTGAGAATGGGCCACCAGGACTGGCTGAAGAGGGTGGGTTTACAATGTAGCTGTCCCCAGCTGGCTTGGCTAATCTTGGACTGAGAAGCTGATCGTTTGGGTTTCTTCTGCTCTGAAGATCAGATTTTAAGGGTATATTCACAATAGATGCTGTGAAATTCCCAACAGCAAAGGAAGAAATAGGTTGGGTTGTTTGGGTTTTTCTTTTTTCCCCAAGCACTCCTGAGTCACAATTGCTTGTGAGCTTTCTTCAGTTTGGGAAGCTCTAAAGGCAGCAAAAAAGTAAGTTTCTACACTACTCAATGGAGCTAGGCTTGGTGACTTGGCTTGTGCTGTGAAACATTACTGAATGGAAATGCCACTTATTTCTCTTGGAATCGTCATATAACTTAATATGCTGTGTTTGAATTGATCTTGCTGATGTTTTGCTGTTATTTCTACTATTTTCTAAATAATACAGTGCCTAGTAGACTTCTGGGGGAGGATGCATGGGAGTGACAATCTACTTCTTAGTTTCGGTCAGAAGCTACAAATAAAATTAATTTGCCTTCTGGAAGAGAATGGGAAGTAATGAGAGACTGAAAAATCAGGAAGCCCAAGAAATGCCCGCCCTCCTTTCTTTTCCTTTTTAAGTGTGTTCTAAAAGGACGACCTTGGCTTTTTTCCTGGTCTGTTTTAGGGTATATCACACTCATTTATGAGGATATTTCATTCCAGCTGTACTAACATGTACAGCAAAGTTGAGCACCTTTGGGTGTCTTCAACCTCTCACTGAGTGACTAGCATTTTAGCCAAATGAATCAGGATTTGGTCTCTTAAGGCACCCTCATAACTAGGCATTTTAAGACTGTCTAAAGCCCAAGAAACATTGACGTTTATTAAGCCTGTCTTATTTTTAAGCCCATCTTACTTCTAAGTTGGTAAATCATTTGGGGAGATGAATAAACAGTGGTGGTATCCTATGGTGTACTACACTTCCTTGTGCTAGTGCATTTACCCCCAATAACACTTTTTATAAATGAATTTGAATACTTGGGTACGGCGCGAAGAATCAGAGAGTTAATAGAGAGCTAGTGTCAGGGAAGAACTGGGAATCATTGCGGAGGGAAGGCTCAAATGCCGCGGCTTCGCTTGTAGACGCATCTCCTTGAAGCCACTGAGGCTGCGGGTAGGGCTGGAGGGACAGACCCGCGCTTGTCTCCCAGGCCGGATGCCGGCAACGCAGCAAAGAGAAAGTTCAGCTTTCTGCCAGGGCTGGGTTTTGCTGCCCGTGTTTGCACAATGCCGCCGTCAGAGAACACGAGGTTGCTGCTCAGTGTGTTTCTCCAGGTCGGTTTTTGATCGGGGGAAAAAAATTGTTCTTAGCAATTGACAGCTTTCAGGTAAGTGCAGATTATCACAAAATGCCGAGCAGCTGAAACGCAGTTTTCTGTATGCCAGTCACTCCCCACCTTCCCCCACAGGGGTCTGGGCGATGACCGAGGAATACGCACTCAGCATCTGAAATGAAGTCAGCCCTGTGGTGAAACCCCTCTGTTACTCAGCAGTTACATTCCCTTCGGAGCTGTTTGCTTTTATTCTTCGTCCTTCCATTTCTTTCTCTGCATGCCAGGCCTGAATTGCACCCGCTCTGCTCTAGACATCCCCAGGATGCCTAGGATACAGTCTGGCTCACACGGCTTTTATGTGGCTGGGCAGATGTAGTAGGGCAGTCCCCTCTGCATTTGTAAGGCACGTTACAGGTGCTGAGCAAGGAGTAGGGTTTTCGGGAGTGAAATGCCTGGCCATGTAGATTGCAGCTTACCAAGCTTTTTGTCTTGAATCATTTATGCCTTTCTGAATTAATTTCTTATGAGTATCTACTTTCGGGTTCACGTCGACCTTCAGATTTAACAAGAAGCCAAGCCTGACGAGGTAGCTGAGCTTGCTGTTTTGTACAGGTCCTGCCCTCTGCAACTGAAACAGGACTTTTAGGCTCCAGTCAAAAACTGCTTGCTTTCCTTTGCTGAAAAGCTCTCTGGAAATTAGTGATATTAGCTGTCTTCATGTGGTTAACACGTTTTGGGCCAAACCAGTAGCAAAATTATTAGTAAATCCTGCAGGATCAGGGAAGACTCCAGGTCCCGTCATGGATGGATGGTACAACTAAGGGTTTGTTTGGGTTTTTGCCATATGTATATGTGTCACCATGGTTTAACTTTATTTGCTTTACATTTGATGATCTAAAATACTGTTTCACATCATAGCCTGCTTTTTTGGAAGGCTGCTATAATGAAACAGTCTTATGTGCACTAGAAGTGTTTCTGAGAACACAAAAGCAGCAGTTTGGCTCTGGGTTCCCCAAATAGAAATATCTTTAAGGGAAAAGTTGGGCAAAGCAACCAAAGAGGTTGACTAGTGACTGAGCGAGTAAATCTTCAATAGAAACACTGTTAATTGAATTACAGCTTGGTTATATGGTATTTTTTTAATTAGAAGCCTTTACAGTGTAACTCTTCAAGCTGAAATACTCATGGTTGGCAATGTCTGAGGAGGAAAAAAAATATCTCCGCCTTAGTTTTGTTAGTATTTTACATATCAGTAAAGATATACAAAATATCTGGCAAAGCACCTCTTTCTTGATCCTGCGAGGTCAGCTCGCAGGGCTGGAAGACAATTTCAGTTTGTAATTTCCTGTCATCCTGAATATAGAAGCTGCAGCATTTCTGAGAAACCTCTGCTTTAAGGGGATGTTGGAACATTTTTACTGTGCCAACTGACAAATACTTAAGATTTTAAAATAAAATGGTTTAAAAGAATTCGTAAAGTTGAAGGAGCTGAGGTTGTGTATGGCGTACAGAGGTTGACTAGTGACTGAGCGAGTAAATCTTCAATAGAAACACTGTTAATTGAATTACAGCTTGGTTATATGGTATTTTTTTAATTAGAAGCCTTTACAGTGTAACTCTTCAAGCTGAAATACTCATGGTTGGCAATGTCTGAGGAGGAAAAAAAATATCTCCGCCTTAGTTTTGTTAGTATTTTACATATCAGTAAAGATATACAAAATATCTCAAGTGACATGCCCAAATAGGAGCTTTCTTACTAACTTGTATGGGGAGGTAAGGCAATAGACCTGGAAAGAGCAGCTGGAACTCAGAGAGCAGAAGCTGAGGCAAGGACTGACGTTAACCACTGTGTATCGGTTTTATCACCGAGTTATTTGTAGAGTTGTATCTGAATTTTTGGTTATTCTTGCTTTGTAACCAAGTTACAATAACAAATCCTGAGATGAATGAATGCATAAATAGAAAATTTTAATAGGAGAGATTTAAAGTAAAAATCTTTCTGAAAAACATGGTTTGCTTACTGAGGAGCAAGAGGGAGGTTCAGGCACCTTTACCCTGTCAAGGTGGACTAGAGCATAACAACTGGGTTTCTGATACCTCTTTTCTCCTGTGTCTGCAAGTTCCTGAAAGGAACCAGACCACTATTCCCAGATCAATATTCCTAGGCCAGGTGTGTGAAAGCTGCAGTTATTAGCTTGGATGAAATCCCCTGTAGGTTGCATCTATGTTAGTAAAGTAGCGTACAGCAACAGATTGTTCAAGGGAAACTGCTGGTGCTGAGGACAGGTTGTGTACCTAGTTCAGGGAGGTGAGTTTTTTACTTTGGACTAGCTCCAATTTGGTGCTGTCAACCGGGTGCCTGTTTGCAGTGAAATGCATCACGAAATGAAGGTTTAGTTCTATTTAAATGGACATCAGTTCGGGTGCTTTGAGACCGCTCCACAATGCAGTCTGTCACACGAGAAGTGGATTGAGATTAATCCACTCTCGAACATGGTCCTGGTCCAAATTAAAATAGTGAAGTAGTCACATGTATATAATACTTGAGAATCCAGTTAGAGAAGCTGAGCAAACAGCATACACGTGGCTTTCCATTAGATGGCCCTGATGCAAGGAATGGGGGCCCATCAGAGAATTTTTGTTTTATTGGGATGTTGACATTTTGGCTACTGCTTTGTGAGAATTTCAGGCCTGAAGAGGTTGTCCAGAGTCTCTATGAGGTAGACTACTGTCTGTCACTAACTGAAGCACTGTAAAGAGAGTAAAAAAATGTATTGCCTTCCATTCTCAGGGCAGTGTTCATGTAAACACATTTAAAAAACAAAACAAAAATTCATCTTGGCTGAAATATGGGGAAGCTTCTTCCCAACTCAAAAGTTGCTGGCTTTGGACATGTGAATGCTTTTCCTTGTGCCTTTACAGCATCATGACTGTAATCAAAAACATA
>NW_010565042.1:0-3957 GCF_000687285.1 Phaethon lepturus
CGCCCCGCCCGCCCCGCGCCGCGCCCCCTGGCGAGCTGCGGCCGAAAAGGAGCGCGAGCACGGAGCGAGGCGCGTTCTCGGAAAGCACTGAGGAATGGGGGCGGGGAGTGTGGTTTGGCGGCCGTTGATTTGTCAGCGCTGGCGTGCGCATATGCGTCAGCGGTGTGCTTACGAACGCACCTGTGCTAGCGCGGGAGCCACTTGCGCGGTTTTAATTGTCCGTTGTGGGGAGGGAGAGGCGTTTCTGTACGCGTGGGCTGTGAATTTCCGTGTGGGAGATTCTTGGGCCTCGGTGATGCTGTCGTCGTCACGCCACGTACGGGGAAAGCATGCAAGTGGGCGCATACGCAGTGATGGAAATAAAAATAAGGGGTTTATATATGTCTGTGTATTTATTTTGCTTAATCTTCACACAGTTCACCAACTATAGTGCAGGTAAAAATGGAAGGCAGGTGGTCCTTTAGGAAACATTATCGATTACATTAGTAGTAGCTGTATTTAGAATTTTCTAGAATCTGTTGTGCTTAGTACGCTTGAGTCGTTACTCCACAGAAAAGTGTGTGGGCTGCCCACATGGACAATATGGCAAGGAATTTTTCGCAAGAATGATTTTGAAGTGACCAGTTCCACAGTATGAAGGATACAGTTCTCAGGCTGCAATCTGTTAGTTTCAAAGTCATCGTTACAGTTCTCAAAATTTAAGCAGGCTTTGTAATAGCGAACAGTTATTATCATTATAAACGACTTAAGTAATTAAAAAAAAAGTGCATTCAGCTTGTATAATAAATATTTTACATTTTGTCTGAAGACAAGTAAATATTTCTAAAATATTTCCAGGGGAAAATCTCATAATATTTATAAATTTTTTACTCGGTGACATATGTTATCAGCCAACGTTTCATGAAGTATTAATTTCATTCTCCAGACTTGGGATAATAAAGAGGAGATATGATACCTTTTCTCATTAGACTATTCCAGGATTTGGTAGATGAGAAACAGTTAATTTTTGGAGAGCTGACAAATCCCCCTGCTTTTCCGAGGTACAGAGTTTGACTCTACAGGTCATGTATTTCCAAATAAAATGGTGCATTTACGTTTATTTTTCTTTGAAGATACTTACAAATGCATTTGAGATTTAATTCTTAACTAGGGTTGGTGGTGCTTTTGGAGCTATTTAAAAGTGGTGATCTTCACAGAGGCGATGGGCCTTTCAGTAACTCACTACATGCCCTCACATGCTCCTGCGCATGTTAGCAGTTAGATTTCTAAGCTTCCCTTTTGCTGAATTTAGTAGTAGCAGTTACAACTCAGAGCTCTCAAACAGTTCTCTGAAATTGTCTCATCAACTTTATGTGCAGCGGCAATCAAAAAAACCCCACAAAACATTGTATGTTATTGGGAAGAACATTGAGAAGACGACAGAAGGAGTCATTTGGCTGCTATATAAAATGCTGCCGCAGCCTCATATTGATTACTGCATCATTTTGTGTCTTCACAGCTCGAGAAGGAGTTAGGGAAGGCACAGAGAAGGATGGAGCTGCTGCCTTACAGCAAGAGTAGTAACGGCTGGGACTGTTCAATATGGAGAATGCAGGGAAGACGACTGATCAAGATTCACAAAATCACGAAAGAGACAAGGTTGTTGTTAACCAAATCCCGCAGTATGAGAATGAGGAGGTACCACATGAAAACAGTGGAAGCACATGTTTGAGACATGTAAAGAAAATGCTTTTCTGCAAAGCAGATAGTGAACTTCTAGAACGCATTGCCACCAGAGACTGGAGACTTGGACGCTATCCATAGGTTCAAGGAGGCATTATTCATATTGATGGCAAACACACCCATAAGTGGATACTGAAGGAAATAGGCAGGGACATACCCTCCAGCATCCCTCATATAACAAGAGATACAGGGGAAGTACCGGGAAGTGACCATTACTAAAGAGCTCTTCCTAAATACTATCTCCTTTTACTGACACTGGAGTCAAAATATTGGGTGAGATGCACCACTGGTGCTAGGTGCCCTCACTCTGTAGGATGTCTACCTTCATTTCTGTGTAATTACTTCACTGCAGAAATGGCGAGAAACCTATAATAGATGATTCTAAATAAATGAAGCTCACACCCTGCAAATACTTAAGATTATTCATAACTTTGTAGCCTTGTTTAAGCCCTTGTAAAGTCAGGGCCCAAGGCTCTTTTAATAATACTAGGAGTTGATTCTCCTATAATTATGTGGATTTTATGTTTGACGTGTGACCTGC
The DNA here is from genome assembly GCF_000687285.1 of Phaethon lepturus. Lineage (NCBI taxonomy): Eukaryota > Metazoa > Chordata > Aves > Phaethontiformes > Phaethontidae > Phaethon > Phaethon lepturus. The sequence goes on from NW_010565042.1 coordinate 2,264, forward strand.
TTGCTCAGAACAATTTAACATGCAATATGTACATTGGTTTGTGAAGTAATTGGAAATGAAAGCCACCATATGGACTAAATATTTTTCTTCCTTAAAAAGCAAACACCAACAAAATCCCCAAACACCACCCTCAGAACAGCATGTAGAGACTATAGTCTGCATCTTAGAATACTTGAATAGAATAATGCTTTGTAAAAAAACAACAAAAACCCAAACATTTAGTTGAGACAGTTTAGCTGGCTATTGCCTGCCACAAAATCTAACCTTACTTCATCTACTTACTTGAGACTCTCCTAAGACATCTGCTTGGTTTTGCCAACTCCAACGACTAAGATTACTTCAAAGTAATCATGTCTTGATAGTAAATTACTATGAAATTAACATGTGAAAATCTGCCTTTTTGTTTGAAGCTTTTCAGATCATGTTCTCAAAGAACTCTGTGCAAGTGCAGGTCTTGTGACTTTCATAGACAGTAAACACTCAGCATGATGAAAGGCTGTTTTTTTCCAAAGCAAAAGCTTCCTTCCCTTGGTGTCCTTGAGTACAGACCATCAATGGCCTCTCATATACTGTGAGGGCAGCGTGCTGGATGAAGCATGCAGTGGGGAGCTCATGAGCTAAGGGACAGTCATCCAGGGGTGTCAAGGTGGGCTTAGTCTGTTGATAAAAGACCTTGTGAGAGGCACTAGGATGCCTCACCCTAGAGCAGCAGGTGCCTGTGCCAAGGGTCAGTTTGGTACGAGTGCGGTGTGACAGCATTCAAGAGCTGGGTGAACGTGGATTGGGAGGAATTTGGGCAGATTTATAGTGTTCGCAAGAAAGGGCAGAGAGGGGGTTGCTCACAAGGCAGGGGGTGGGTGGTGGTGCAGTGACGCGACACGATCCCCAGCACCGACTGGGGAGCCTGCCCCTGGATCAGCAGGGGCCTCTGCTCGGGCAGAGCTTCGTGGGCATGGGGGCTTGACCCCAGCCAGCTGCTAGCTCACTGCTCCATGGTGGGAGAACCAGAAGAGCAAAAGCAAGAAAAGTTGTGGGTCAAGATAATGATGGTTTAGGAAGTGAAGAAAAGGAAAAAAAAAAAACCTCATACAAAGACAATCACTCACCACCTCCCACAAGCAGACGGCGGATGCCCAGCCAGTCTCCAAGCAACGGCTACTTTGGAAAGACTACACGCCCAGTTTTTGTTGCTGAGCATGACGTTATGTGTTATGGAATATCTCTCAGGTCAATTCGAGTCAGGTCCTATCTCTCCACTGCCCCAGCCTCTTCTCCACCTCCAGCGTGCTTGCTGGGGGGAGCTGAGTGAGACACTGAGAAGGCCTTGACAGTGTGCAAGCACTGTTCAGCAATAGCTAAAACATTGGTGTGTTATCAACACTGGTCACAAATCCTAAGGACAGCATCACAGGAAAATGTGAGGAAACCCCATCCCAGCCAGACCTAGTATGGGGGGCTGCAGCTTCAGAGGCCTGGGGCTACAGGGACCACACTGCAGAGGTTGTGCCCGTGCTTGCTGGATGTGTGCAGTGGTGAGGAGTCGTTGCCAATCTAAGCAGCTTCAGGAGGAGTCCAGCAGACTGTGCAGTAGCAGGGAAGATGAAAAAGAGTTTGACAGCATCTTCCCAGAGATGCTGCAGAAGTGAAAGCCCAAACTGCACAGGAGAGGCAGCTAGAGATTGTGGTTGGGTGTA
>NW_010565042.1:3979-4562 GCF_000687285.1 Phaethon lepturus
AGCCTGGAAGCTTGTGACTTCTAGCAACAGGAGTACAAGCTCCTTCTCCACCTGCAGATCTGCAATTGGAGTATAGGTTCCATACCTTGGTAGCAGATCATGGGGAAGAAAGACTTATCTGGGGAAGCACCACAGCTGGCCAAGCCTGAACCACACAGCAGCACCACCAGGAGAAAGTGGTGGATGAGAGCAGTGGGTGACTCCCTGCTGTGAGGGATGAAGGACCCCATCTGCCAACCAGACTTGCTGTCTGGGTTTTTTGCTTGCTGGGGGCTTGGATCCAACATGTTGCAAGGACACTGCTGAGACTTGATCATCCCTCAGCCTACTACCCCCAACTGCTTATCCACATGAGCACCATGATACTGCCCCCTCTTTGAAGCAGCATCTTGGGTATGTGGATGTCCTGGTTTCAGCCAGGATAGAGCTGGTTTTCTTCACAGAATCCAGTGTGAGACTGTGTTTTGGATTTGGGATGAGAAACTGTTGATAATGTGCTGATGTTTTGGGTTGTTGCTGAGCAGTCAAGGACAGTTCAGCTTCTCATGCTGGCCTGCTAGCAAGGAGGCTGGGAAGGGACACA
>NW_010565042.1:4590-5180 GCF_000687285.1 Phaethon lepturus
ACAGAGCCGGGACAGCTGACCCAGACTGGCCAAAGAGAGATTCCCTACCATACGATGTCATGCCCAGTACCTAAACTGGAGTTGGCCGGGGGTGGAAATCACTGCTCGGGGACTGGCTGTCGATCGCCGGGTGGTGAGCAATTGCTGTATTGGGCATCACTTGTTCTTGTACATTCCTGTGTTGGTATTATCATTGTTGTTTCCTTCTTTCTTTCTGTCCTATTAAACTGTGTTTATCTCAACCCACGAGGTTTTTTTCCTAATTCTCTCCTCCACCCCACTGTGGGAGGGGGAGTGAGCGAGCAGCTGTGTGGTGCTTAGCTGCCGGCTGGGGCTAAACCACAACAGTGGAGCTCCTGTATGGGCTGGGCAATGGGCTAGGTCAGAGCTTGTACATCAGGATCAGAAGAGAAGCCAGTCAGGGTGACATCTTGGTGGGAGCATGTTATGGACCACCCAATCAGGATAAGGAAGTGGATGAAGTCTTTTCCTATAACCCAAGGAAGTCTCTGTGTCACAAAGCCTGGTTATCATGGGACACTGCTGCCCCTGGGAAGGATGAGCCCTGGGCACCAGTAGAGACCAGGAAT
>NW_010565042.1:5239-5662 GCF_000687285.1 Phaethon lepturus
TGGGGAAAGCCCAGAGGCCCTGGTGGGGAACGAGCAGAGCTGGCCCTGGCAGCAACGAGGGCCAACAGCATCCTAGAGCAGAGCCTGTAGATCAAGGAGACCGATTACCCCCCATTACTTGGCACTTGGTGTATCACATCTAGGAGACAGTGCCCAGTCTTCCCCCCATGTCCCCTGCAGGGAGGGTGTCCGTAGTTTGTTGGATGCCAGCAGGATGGTTGAGGCTGGAGCACTGTGAGGTGAGATGGCTTCAGCTGGGGGGGCCCCAAACACAGCCCCCAGTGCCTGTGGGGAGGTGCCTGAGAAGACGGGCCCAGGCTCCTCAGAGCGGTGGTGTGACAGGAGGACTGGAGATGACAGGCTGATGTTGACACACAAGAGGTTCAGGCTGGGCATAAGAAAACCCCGCGAGGCCAGCCAAGC
>NW_010565043.1:0-4617 GCF_000687285.1 Phaethon lepturus
CGCGCAGGCGCCGGTGACGGCGCGCAGGGAAGGAGACCCAGGCAATCGCAGGGCGCTGACAGATGAAAGTCAAGTCATTAGCTGGCAGTTTCAACAGTTTTGCTTCTAAAGTGCTTTCTGCGTATTTTCTCAATAAAAGCAAGACAGCACTGATGAGATATTGACAAAACAGAATGCTGAATCATTTTTAGCACATCACCTCTTCTCACGCAGAGGGAATCTTCCGTCTTCCCCATCACAGCCCATCAAAACATTCAAAACATTTCTTCTAGGCTGACAACGGCTGGAAAAGACCACGAGACTTCATAAACCAAACTTTTAAGCTTTATACCATTAGGTCTGTTCTCTTCACCCCCTGGTTCTCAGAGTCTTTTACTGGGTATGGCAGTTCAGCATTTTTCTCAACCCAAAGAAGTTTTTCCTTGCATGCGAGGGCATAGCACAGCTCCGCCCGTGTAGACAGAAAAGATGCTTTTCCTTTGGAGCAGCAGCAGTGTGACTGGCGTGGTGAACTGCCGCTCCGAGCCCCGTCTCTCCTGCTCCTGCAGACCAGCTGCTCCGGAAAACCTCCATCCTTCTGCGGCGATGGGCACAGCCGGCCCAGGAAAAAAAACCCTGGAGAGCAGCATTTCCAAGTTACTGCTGTTCTTGCCACTTCCAGCACGACAAGCAGCTTAGTTCTTACAAAAGTAGCTCCGAGGTCCTCGTCGCCCCGGTCTGTAAAGGCTGCCTTTTCTGTTTCGGAGGGCTGCTCTTCGTTCTCAGCTGATTAGGGGTGTCACCTGAGTGAGAACTGAAATGTTACTAGGATGTGAAATTACTTACTATTTCAGCTTTTCTCGAGACTGAAATGGTGAACTGCCATCCCTTGAGAGCAGTCCCCTCTTACAAAACCGGTATCCGTACAGAGAAACTTCAAACATATTCTGAATTTTCACCAGCTAAATATAGCTCAAAAGCAGATCAATACTTTCACGTGTAATTCATAGAGTCCAGACATTCATGGTGTCGAACCGATCAGAGGAAGATTCACAGCGACGTAAATTTAAACAGCGTTTGCTTCATTTTTGCAAACAGAAGCTTTTCAGCAATTGGGAGAAAAGGCATGAATGCGCACTCATATACTTGTTTACTGCCAAGATAAAATGCTTCATTGAGACTGACCGTGCACCGAGTCTTACTTAAGCCAGCTACAGCACAAAATCGAAAAGCGGTGTTTTCTCGGCCACTGAAACCAACTTGCATTTAAGATTCAAGGAAAGGCAGAATAAAACACTGAAAATTCTGAGTTGCTCACTGCCCCAAACCACATGTTAACGCTGCAAAAAGCGTCATTAAAAATGAGTCCCATGAGTGGGCAGAAATCCGTTCCCTCAGCCGTCCAATTCATCATTTTTATCCAATACGTTGCCTGTGGGTTTACAAATCACAAGGAATTTACCGAGCGTGCTTTCCTAAGTAAAAGTGGACGATAAATCATCATCATCATACTGAAGCCACTGACGTAACACACAGTTTCATTTTCATGCCAAATTTCATTATTGTAACTGTAAACAAACAAACAAACAAACACCCGCCCCCCCCGAGCGGCCTTCAGAAATAACAATACTGTATTAAGGACGGATATTAATTCAGTTATTCCCCTATCCCTTCTTCTCTAATCCCATGCTGAACGCGAAGGGGCAGGAACGCAGCCCCCACAGAGCCAAGGCTGCACTTTGCGTCAAAGAGCATTTAAGAAGAAATGATTTTATTTGCGTTAAGTGTAAGGGTCTGAAGGACAGGGACGTTCCCTCTGAGACTCCTGCCACCGCTGTGCGGTTGCTGCTGCACCTCCTCAAACTTTTGATAAATCCTCCTCTGAAACTGCAATTAACACCTTTTGCAGGTCACCCCACAAGATTAATTTTCCGAGCATAGATTAATGAAAACGCATGGAGAAGTGTTTAGAAAATATTTTCTCTATTAATCTCCATCAGCAGCAGATTACCACCAGGGCGGCTAATGAAGACGTTACATCGTTAAGGTGAAAGCAGATGGGGAGAAGGACGGCGAGACGCTCTCCTGGGCGCTGTGAGCGGGGCCTCCGACGCGGACCGCTTTGTCACCGTCACGTCCCAGGACACTACTTTGCCCGAGATTTATTTGGGTTTAGGGCCACGCGCAAGAACAGCGAAACTTCTAGACCGAAGAATCACGGTGTGAAACCACAGCTCTTGCAAAACCCCACTACAAATTTAACGTTAATTTAGAGGGCGTAATGCTATAAAACATTCCTTTACTAGAAAGTAAGTGTCACCGTTCCTTAAAAACTCACCCTTTGCTCCTCTGGGGTTCTTTTTGTGTGTTTTGTTTTGTTTCAAGCAAACCCCAAAGACAAATGAATCGGGGCCTGAGCAGTTGCCCAAAAATGCTGAATGGGTCCTGCCCGTGCACGGATTCACACCTCAAAGGAGGGAGCTGCCCATGGAAACTGCAGCCCGTCACACAGCCCTAGAGCCAACGGGCTCCGAGTTCCTCAACAGGACCTCAAACAAATACGTTTAAAAATCTCCAGTCCCTCAAGAATCTACCAATGGCAGGTGCTATTTTACTTTTCGTAGAATCACAGACTGGTTGGGGTGGGAAGGGACCTTCAGAGGCCATCTACTCCAACCCCCCTGCCACGGGCAGGGACATCCCCAACCAGAGCAGGGTGTGCAGAGCCCCGTCCGTCCTCATCTGGGGTGCTTCCAGGGATGGGGCATCGACCACCCCTCTGGGCAGCCTGGGACAGGGTTTTGCCACCCTCGTTGTCAACATTTTCTTCCTTAGATCTAGCCTAAATCTGCCCTCTTTTAGTTTAAAACCATCACCCCTTGTCCTATCACAACAGGCCCTGCTAAAAAGCCTGTCCCCATCTTTCTCCTCAGCCCCTCTCAGCCCTGGCAGCTGCAGGAAGGTCTCCCCGGAGCCTTCTCTGCTCCAGGCTGAGCCCCCCCAGCTCTCCCAGCCTGTCCTCCCAGCAGAGCTGTTCCAGCCCTCGGAGCGGTGCTGGGGCCTCCTTTGACCCCGCTCCAGCAGGTCCATGTCTCTCCTGTGCCGAGGGCTCCAGAGCTGGATGCAGCACTGCAGGGGGGTCTCCCCAGAGCGGGGCAGAAGGGGCAGAACCCCCTCCCTCGCCCCGCTGGCCACGCGGCTTTGGGGGCAGCCCAGGACACGGTTGTTTTGAGGTTTACCCTTAGGACTTAGATGCTCCTTTTCTAGAGAACTCTACCACGTACAGATCTCAGAGAGGTGTTTAACACAATTAGATAAACGATTTGAAACAAACACAAAGCAGATCCTGCAGAGCAAATCTGACACCTGAAAGGAGCCCGTGGTCACTGCAGAGCCCATGGCAGAGGGCTCTGTAAAGCCAATTGAGTGCGCCCACCTTCATGAAGCAGGACCTTTTGCCTCCCAAAACTCCTTTTTTGCCCCCCATTAGCAGAGCATCTTTCAAGTTTCTTTTCCTAAGTACAGTGTCTGCCAAAGTTCAAGCAAATAACAGCTTGTTTCCTCATTATATTTTCCTTTACAGCGTTAAACTCTCTTGTAAATGGAAAACTGTTATTTTTGCCTTCATTTTTCCAAGCTCATTGGTTGCAACGTTGCATTTGGATACAGTCTAGCTTACAGCCTAGTTAGGTTTTAAAAACAGCGTACGTGGCCATTTACCTATCCTGCCTCAAGGAAGGCAGCTTGGTCTCACCTGGCTCCCTACAAAATCAATCACAACGTGTACTGGATGCTCGCCTTGGAGGAAGGGAAAGCAGCGGGATGAAGAGACGAAACCACATCCTCTGTCCTTTGTCAGCAGCATAAAGCTCCGCAGCTCCCGTACCCTTCAAAGCTCCTTGTTCTTTGCAGGCGGATGGCAAACAATTACAGAGGACCTGCCTGCGCGTCCTCCTCAGCCGCTCGCCCGTCCTCGCGCCGCTGCCCTGAACCAGCGCAGCCTTCGGATCAACACCGAGCACTTGTTTGGGTTCAGCGCTGAACTAAGCAGGACTACAGCTGAAAGTAGTATTAGCAAAGGCTACCTTCAAGCCTTTTCTTTTAAGTATGCACTCTTAATAAGTTAGGCATTATCTTTTTAATATTAAGGACGCCACCTCACAATGCTAGCGGTTGCTTTACAAAATGCAAGTACCATCGCTTTGTTTTAAGGTTTGCTTGCAAATTTAATTTGGATTGCAAAGGTACTTGTCTAATGACACCACAGAAAAGAGAGGGACTGACTCCTGCTAAGGCTGGATTTGAGCGTGACTATCAGCTGAGCATCCCTGCAGGGTTCGGGGAGGATATTACACCCTTGGAGACTCTTCTGAACCATACCAGTTTCCAAGTGCTCGCTTGCAGCCGATTTTGGGCACTCTACCAAAACCCAGGCTGGAACAGCAGCCACCTTGTTTTAGCACCATTTCTGGACACTCTCGGGCATCTTCAGCTACTTGGCAAAACAAGCTGCACAGAGTGGGCGAGCGTGGTGCTGCGAGGGCTCCTGCCAGCAGGTCTGACCCGCCCCCGGCACGCAAGCACCCACGTCTGTGGCTCCCGCCCCCGAGCCGCGCACCCCGACCGGCACCCGCGGCG
>NW_010565043.1:4648-14406 GCF_000687285.1 Phaethon lepturus
GGAGAAATGCCCCGAAGGGAGAGGGCTGTCACGGCGCGGCCGCGTTCACGTCCACCAGCGGAAGCGATCAGAAGCCGTACGGAAACCCCGTACTGTTCACCATGAGCTGCCCTTCCCAGACCAAACGTGCATTTTTCAGCTAGAGCGTGAAGTCCCTTCTGCTAGTGAGAAACCAGCGCCGGCAAGCAAGACGCTGTTTTGGATCCCAGATGTTCTCCGCGGGACATGTTTTTGCCCTCGTTGATGTACCCTGCAGTACAAAGCGTCTCTTACATTTTGAGTCCTGTCCTACGTTGACGCATGCATCAGGTGAGACAGTGATCTGGCACCAAGAAACATCTATTTTATCACATTTCTTCCTGCAGATCTACAAAGCAGACCTGTCCTGCTTGTGCGTCCCTTGCAGCTCGCACGGAGCCTGCACCTTCAGGAGGGATGCTTGCGACCCAGACCTCCTTCTTCATCCTGTCCCTTCACACTCGTGACGCTGGCAGAGTCAGATGTGTGCAAGAAACAGGGCTCGGAGAACGATCGGTTCACAACAGCGACTGTTGAGACACCAGCTTATCTCTCCCTTGCAGAGTAGGGGAGGTCCAATAAGTATAAAGTTTAATGCTACCCTGTTTAATTATATTTTCACTCCAACCGAACTGTAAAATTAACTGAGAACTTACACTAAAAAAAGACTTTTATTTTATGCTGATCATTAACTAAGGAGGTTTCACACTTGAGATCTGTGATATTAAAGGGGACTGAAATTGCTTGTATCAATTACCTTATTCTAAGCAGACAGACTTCTCATAAAATATTGAAACTGTTTTGTGACTGCGGAGAAGGAGAGAACGGCCAGATCATGGCTGGGAAGGTATCCCTGGACCATGGCTGCTGCCTGTGCTATACGGCCCGCCAGCACGGGGAAGACTACGAGCAGAGGTGACCACACAAGGTTCCCCTGTTGCCTGCAGGAGCTGGTTGATACGAGACCGCGACCGGGATGCCCACGCTGGCGCCGGGCACTGAGAGGATGGCTGGCAAAGCCTGGGCTGCCCACACATCTGGCTGCTGGCTTATTTTTCTCCTTCTACAGGTACTCATCAAATATCCAAAGCGTCAGCTCGGGCAGGATTTGGAGTGATGATACTGGCAGTGCCCTGGCTGACTGCCTTAACCTGTGGAGCGGCAGCATCCATCAGAATATTTTACCTACCTACTCAGCCTGACTAACCTCGCCTTTATAGTTTGCTAATTCTGGGCTTGTATAGCACACCGATAAACCTGACTCAGAAAGAAACGGAGGGAGGCTGCACGATGGGAAACCACAGTCCTGTCTGCTTTGTCCTCCCTTTCCCCCGACGAGAATTCACCCAAATTGTTCAGGACTCAGGCGCTGACTTGAAGGCACTGGCTGGACCCGAGGAGCTGCAGGGTGGCAGCCGCTCGTGCTGCCGGGCTCGTTTGCTCTCCCTCCACAGCACTTCTAATAGCCAAGACAAATTACCCTGCACGTCACGTGCCCGGGCAGATCTGTCCTGAAGCCTACCTTGCCTGGGAGGTGCAGACATCTATTTCTGGGGGACCAGTCAAGGGTAAACCAGCGAAGCAAGCTATGCACATTATTCATTCATTACAGCTATTTACTGAACAATAATAATGCTCTTTATTATTTGAATAACAGCATAAGTGCTGCAGGATGAGGAGAAATGCTCTCATGTGGAAGGGAGCTGCTGATACTTCAGGCCAAGGGACCTGGGAGTGTCAGTCACACCAAGGATTAGAAAACGTGGAGTGGCACCAACATGCTTAAAGGCTTAAAACCCCTCAGCCATACGTAAGGAGGTGGCTTTCCCCAAGGGCAGGCACTCTGCGCTCTGCCTGAGCAAGCACAACTGCAGGAGGACTTCAATAAAACAAATGCATTCTGGCTATTATTTTTGAAATATATGAAGACGCAAGGGTAAAAATCAATTAACCTGACAAAATTTCCTAAGTAGCAAGTGCTTCAAAGGATTCAGTCTAACGCAAATCTTTCTGGAAAATTCACAGCAATATTTTGTAAAACTCATTTAATTCACAGCTCTCCACACATCTGTGCATAGTCTTTGATATTATCTCAGTACTATAAATATTTAGAAGTCTGTTTTCTGCGTTCATTCACATATTTCCATTGGACACTTGACCCTGTTTCCGTCTGTGTGACAGTACATAAAGTAACACTCCTTGCCTTGATAAAACTTAATCCCTACAGAAGCCCAAGACTGGTTGTGGACTCTTTGCTTAAAGGAATTCCCAGCAAAACTCCCTCACGCAAAGGGTCTCAGTTTTGGGCTGCCTACTTGCTGAAGCGGGCAGCCCAAGCCCAGCACTGGTGACTCTTTCACACATCATTTGAAAATACTTTTTTTTTTGTTTGGCCCTATTTCCCAACAGTCCGAGTTAAAGTTGAAAAACATCTCACAGGCTTCCTCCCTCCGTCACTAAGGGCAGAGCGCAGCGGGTTTAGCACCATGATGCATTAGACCCGACCAGTCCCAGGGTCGCTCACAGCCTCGGCATTGACGCTGCGCAGCACTGACCTCCCCTCGCTCCGAGGGAGGTACCGCTGCCTCCGGTGCTCGGCATGTGCCGCGCTCCCACGCTACCTTCTCTGGGCACAGGCGTTATTTTCTGCCACTTAAATTATCTTCTTCAGGCTCTAATACTTAAAACAAACGAAGGTACACTCAGCTAGAGCTTCATTACTTTGTCGTTTACCTTGTTAAGTAAATATATCTACAATGAACACAGTTCAAAAACTAATAAACTAACAAGCTCAGAAGAACCATCCGCAGCAGAACACATGCACTGGGTGAGGGGACAAGGAGACAGAGCTACGGAGAAAAGCAGTTATGCAGGAAAAGCACCAAGGGAAGGCACCGACGGGGAGAAAGCAGCTGGGTCGGAGGAGCACCAACACGGCAAGCGAGAGGAGACGGGGAGTATCTCCCCAAGCTCCAGCACAGCAAACGAGCTTGAGCAGGGAGCGTGCAGCCAAGGGCTGAGCATCTCCCTGCGGCTGCGCCCGCCCCTGGCACCCCGGACCCCAACACCCTTCGCTTACCTCTGCTATAAAATATCTTCCCTGGCTGTCAGGATTTGCTATTATAAACGACAAATCAAGCTTTAATAACTCACCTAAATTTACATTGTCGGTGTCATTACGATGTTATTCATAGACTAGAAAAGATCCTTTTCCTTTCTAGTTTGTGAGCATTTCTGCTGAGCGCTCAACGTTTCTTTGCAGGCTAGCTGGCTTTGCTACCCTCTGACATTCAGAGGGGGATGGACTTTATGAACCATTCCCCAAGACATCTCTCACCTCACTTAACAGCCTTTGCTTGTGACAAGAAAAATTAAACATTCAAACTGTCCCTACAGAGAGGATGCTCAAACAAAGGAGTTGAAATAAATACATTCAAGCTGAAAGTTAAAAGCCTAAAGCAAATATCTGCGGAGACTTATTTATCCCAAAAACATTGGTTGCTCTTGCCCAGCTAAGACTAAATGCTCTATTGATAGTCAACAAACAAAAGGAAGGAGCCATGGTGATACAGATGCAGTGACAACAGCAACAGGGACTCAGGGATGCTCCTGTCAGGCCCAGCACCACACACAGCCCCATCTCCTGGAGAGGATGCTTTACCCTTCAATCTCATCGGTACAGGGAAGAAAGCTGAACGCGCACTAAAAAACCCCAGAGCCGAGATGCAGTCTGCTAGAAAGGGTGGAGAGCATCGTCTCCCACAGGCAGCGGGACTCCTTGGCACGTGGAGCACACGCAGCATGCCGGAGGTGGGAGGCGGCACTTGCTGCTGCGTGCAATGAGCAAAGGAGGATTGGGGCTTCACGAGCATCGTTGGGACATAAACCACACGGCAACAGCCACTGACCGGCTGCGTCGGAGAGCCATCGCAGCCCAGGTGGCCTCCTCCTCGCCGCTTGGATACCAAAAAGCCAGTTCCAGGTGTTCCCAGCACTTGCATGACACGATGGGTTGGATTATGTGGAATATGAGTTTCTACAGGCAGTGCCCTCTCCACCTCCAGTCCCCCAGTTGAGAGCTGATGGCTGCCATCTGACCCAACTCAGCACCCCAAAGTTGGCTCTGCCCCGAAACCAGCTGCCCCAGCGAGAAAGAATGGAAAGCAGCCCCTCAAAAATTAAAGTGCTGCTGTAATTCTCGTGCTGTAGAGTCCCTGATACAGTTCTGTGTTGTTACATGTATGCAATTAATTACAGTAATGCATTTTGCAAATGAAAAAGTCTATAAAAATGTAACTATTAATTCTACTACTACTATTGCGAAGGGCACAAACCCAGTTTGAAATGTAAAACTGCCCTCAGTAACTTAAAGACACACAATGAATGGTGCAAGGACTCAAAGTATTGTTGAAGGATCATCAGACCACCAAAACTTTCCAAGCACAACACAACTAGCACAAATAAATACCTGTGCTTGCACAACTGCACAGGCATCTTTACAACAATATTTTTTCTGCAGGCAGTGCGTTCACCTGTTTTGTTGTGATCATCCTCTTCACCTTATTCTCCTTCCTCTTAACTGATAGAGAGAGCTACTTTTAGTTGCAGAAGGTGCTGACTTAGCAAGGCTGGGTTTGTTAGCAAAGTACATGTTATCCACCGGTCTATACAACCACACGCTATTTATATAAACAAAAGCCAAACCTCAAAAGTTTGGGTGAGACGAGCACATGAGCAGCTCAGCTGTTGGCACCCACAAGCAGAACTGCTCTTTATCGTATACAGACGTTCAGGGAGGTTTCACGAAGCCAAGCCCTAAATCCAGAAGACATCATCTCAAAGTTGGACGTGAAATGATTCATCACGACAATCGCAGTGGAATGTGGAGTCATTTGGAGAATAATGTAGACGGGTATTCATAAAGTACAGGGATAACTGCAGTTTGCGGAGCCTTCTAAGTACTGCTCATGCCACCCCAGGAAGGTGTGGCTTTTCCAGTGTCTTACGATCAATCTGCCACTAAGCGTAATTAACCAGCAACTAATGTTTCAGCATGTCCTAATACAAAACAAAAATCTAACTATACTCTGGAGAGCGGGAAAAAAAGGAAGGAAAAAAGAAGGGAAATAAAGCAAAAAAGACGGGGAAAAAGGTGGGAAAAAGAACCTTCCTGTCCAGAACAGCCAGTGCTGTAGCTTTCACCAGCACTGACGATTCCTGGCCAGCATGCCCAGTGCTCCCATGTGCAAATGCCACAGGTGACCTCAGACCTTGGCGCCTGCCTTCCTACGTTCAACGTGCATTTACCCGCAGCCGCTCTTGCTCCAGGTCATTCCTGTGCCGAGGCCGTCCTTCAGCTTACACAACTTTTTACCGCCCCGCTTTATTCCTTTGAAGTTTGCAGATGGAGCAACCGGACCACCTCTCAGCCTTGGTTTTGCCAGATTAAACAAGCTAAACAAGCTTTTTATTTCCGCTCATAAACCAACCCATTTTCCTGATCAGTTCGACTTGCCCTTTTCTATTCTGCTCTCCACGGACGTCTCCTGGACGCTGTTCTCTTCCGTCGTATATCGTATTGTAAATAACGCAATGCCACCTTGCTCAGTGGCCTCATCGTGCCCTGCCGCTACCGATTATTCCTTCTTCGAAGCACCCTAGGTTTGCAGTCCCACACCAGCAATTAGCACATGCTGTCTGAGGCTAACAAACTCCAAACAGCACGCAATTGCATGTGAAAGCCGCCCTGTGTGCATGAGACATCGACTTTAGCCGCAAAGCTCTTCCAGCGTGCAAAGTATTGCTAAATACATGCAATTTAACAAAGTGCGGTTTTACACGGCCTGCAAGCACAACATGTGGGGGGCAAAGGGAAACGGGAATGCATCTCAAAGAATAAAAATGGCTAATCTCCCTCCTCCTCATTGTTATCTTCCCAAAGTCACAAGCTACGTGTTGATTATCTTCTATTAACATATTGTGTCCTCTTCCTTAACTTCCTAATAAAATGTTTATCTCCAAGGAAATTCTGCAGAAAAGACTGAATTTGCATACAAATAATAGACATGTCAAAACATAAGATGCTAGGATTTGGTATTCTGACTAAGAGTGTTATACATGATTTGTATTAATTTCCTTAAATTCCAGTGCAACTCCACAGAATTCAATCACTACCAGTGGCGTTGTGCAGCTAATTGCATTACTGTTACATTTACTGACGTTACGACTGCCGATTAGGAACTGCCCCTTTTGGCTGTGCATATTTTTGGGCAATCAATTCCATAATTCACACGCAGCTTCTTAATTCTGCACTTCACGGAGGGAAAATGGGACGATCTAAGGCTTTTACTCAGGGTGACATCTGAAAAACTAATAAAAGGGAAGCTCGTTTTGCCAGAGGAGGAGGAGGGACAGTTTGAAAGCACACCGCACCCGCCGGACCGCCGACGGAGCCAGCTACGCCGCAGCAGGCATCTCAAGCCGCTGCCTCGACCTCCCCGCCACGAGCCCTCTGTGTTCAGCGCGCACGAGGGCGCATCATCATCAAAGGACGTGAAGAGGGAGTGAGCGCGGTCATTCGCGCGTGATCGGACCCAGAGCTCGCGGACTGCGCGCTCGCCGCCAGCGGCCAGGACACGCTGTACATGGGTGGTTTTTCTGGCTCTGTACATTGCAGTCGCGGCACAGAAGAAAGCTTTCCCAAAGGGACGCTAATCTCTGCAGATAATGATCCGCCGCAACGGCTTTCAGATTGCAGCCAGAAGAACTCTGAATGCTAAAGGTGAACTTCAATTAAAGATCCGCTGTGCATTTGGCTCCAGACCGCGATAAAAACTTCTTCCCCTGCCAACAGCAAACTCTCCTGTGAGTTCTTTTTTTTTTGAAAACCAGCTATTTTTGAAAGCCAGCTTCGAAAACACATGTGCTCTAGGGTATAAAGAAGGCAGTGCTGAGTGCAAGATGTAATACTGGGGGGCAGAGCTTAGTATATTGACATTACAAAACTGGGGTAGCAACGGGAAAGAATACTTTTACAAAGGTTACGAACATGAATGTAAGACCTAAGGGCAATTTTCCAGAAGCTGCTTAGTAACATGGTTTTGCCATGCCCTCTTCTCCTACCAAGCTAAGCGAGGCGAGCAACACCGACCGGAGCTGCGAGGCTCACCAGCTACCCGGCTGGGCAGGCTGGTGTCCGGTCACCGAGAGCAGGCACGGCATCCTCCGGGGAAGGAACGAGCTCCCGGCCAGCAACTCCCCGGCACGAGGAGCATCCTCCCAGCTCCCGCAGCTGAGGCATGGTCCAGCGCGCCCGCGCTCCCATCCCGACGGCTCCTGCAGTTCACTTGCTGTCGTTTCTGCACCCATAAATCAACTTTACGTAAAGTAACATACCGATCCGGGAGCAGTGCAATAAAATACATCCTTATTATTGGAACATCAATGTTTGTTTGCAAAGAAACAGTTTTTTCTATTAGCTCCCAAGCCAGCTTCCTCGGTTCTGGAGACCTCTGCACATAACATGGCAGAGACGTCCGCTGCACAGTACGGAGAGGTTGACGATATCCCCACGCAGCGAACTCTTCCGAACCCCAGCCGCCACCGCCCAGCGCTTCGGTGCTGAGGAAAGCAAGCTACGCGTCACCCGTGGTAAAACGGGGGATTACAGAAACTTCTCTCATCCGTATTTTAAAAAAACTATTTCGAGTAGTCGGGTGAACACCACCCACATGGTAAGTTTGCTGCATCCTTGCTGAAAAATACCATGTGGCCAACAGACCCATATGGCCAACCAGAGAAGCCCCATAAAGATAGCGATGTGCCTGTACAAGCAGGATGTTAAAGAATGACGCCCAAAGTAGATAAAAATCTGCTACCTGGTACATTGCACCTGCTTACGAAACCAATGTGCATATTTATTTCAGCATTTAGCCATTCATAAACAAGGGACAGGCCGGTGCGGTAAATCCAAAGGTGATGGCGACAGGCCACCTGCACAGTCCGTTCTGCTCTCCCCACCCCACTCTTTGCCCCTCTGTCACCTAGAAATGGGGTCTAGCAGCCTTTAAATTCCCCTGAACGGGAAAAGGATGCGGCATACAAGCAGATGGCCGATAAATAAGACTCTGCCTGGGGATTCATCTTCTTGAAGAAAGCGCGCCCAACTCGCTAGAGGACTGTTAGGCTCACCTCCACGTACCTGCAGGCAGCAGGAGAGACGCAGGAAGGGCTGCACCATTTCAGCCACTGACTCAAACGAATGCCAAGTACCGATGCCTTCAAGGCAATACACAGTATGAATAAATACAGTTAGTATCAGACAAGGTGCAAAACCAGTGACGGTGTTTAACAGTACCAAGAGTTAATGCACAGAGGGAGCAAGAAACTTGTCATTCACCTTTATTTAAGGTGAATTCATCTTTATTTAAGCTATGCAGAAAAGCAAGGTGGTCTCAGGTCCTTCGCTGCCATTATAAATGACGTCCTACTACTGCCGTGGACGTGAGATACAGTAGACGGGGACAGGGCTCTGCTGTGTCACCTAAGAGACCTTACGAGACACACGGAGGAGCGGTGGAAAAAACGACATTCTGCCTCACAGGCGGCGATGGCAGCGCTTCGCTGGACAAAGCGCTTGCGAGTTCTCTGCAGGCATCCCGGCAGAAGACAGTCGGACGGAGGAGCGAGGACGCGCCGCACTGGGCACTCGTGAGAAAGGCACGAGGAAAAGCAAATCCAGCCAGCGAGTGCGGGGGCGTTTGGCATTAGGGACTAACAGGAGGCAAAAACGCGCTTCTGAGCGCCAAACTAGAAACGCATCCTGTGGCAGGGAAGCTGAAAAGGAAAAAAACCCACGAAACCAACAGAAAAAAGAGCCGCAAATAGAAGGATGAACAGAGGGGAGAGGCTGTCAGAGGCTTGAGACAAGGCAAGGAGCACGGGGGACGAGGGTGGCTGAGAAGCATCTCAGCAAAGCCGCCTTTGGATGAGCATAAAGGGCAGACTGGATCCGAGCACGCCCGGGTCAGGAGGAGAGGGCAGGGCACGCAGAGGGTGCCTGCAAGCAGCACACTCAGTAAGTTCAGACATGGGAGGGAAAATGGAGAAATGGCAGGCAGACTCTGTTCTGCAAGGGAAAGGCAAATTTTGACGTTAGTATCTAAAAAAATGGAAAGGCTTTGCACAGGAAATCTTCTCAGAAGCACTTGTATAACTGTGATTTTTAGGCAAGTCTTTCATCTGTTTTTCAAAAAGCTGAGAAAACATTGATGCAACTGAGGAATGAACAGAGTAAGGGAAAACAAGGACTGGTTTCTCCTCTTGCTTCTTCTTCCCATAGACAAATTCCAGCCGAAGCTGCATCACACATCTAGATGCAGGGGCAGAGTCTCAGGAGGCTCTTGGTTATTGTCCTGCTAGTGATATCTTTACTTTAAGCATTTTTATAGCCCTGGTAGATACAGAAAACCAGCTGACCACTTCCTGCGACATCCCAGGAGAAAACCCCTCAGAAGGTTGGTTGGCACCACAGGATTTATTAGGGAAGGGTTCACAATCCACATGCCAAGTTAAGATTAGCAGCCATGAAGAGCCCTATCAACAGCTTGGACAAAGTCTATCTGGACTTCTATAAGGCCTTTGACACGGTCCCCCACAACATCCTTCTCTCTAAATTGGAGAGATACAGATTTGATGGGCGGACTATTCAGGGGGATGAGGAATTGGTTGGATGGTTGCAT
>NW_010565044.1:0-294 GCF_000687285.1 Phaethon lepturus
GGACAGCGGGAGGTGGGTGGTGGGTCAGGCCTGCAGCTGTAATAAAAATTTCTGAGTACGTGCGGTAGTGTTGCAATAACACGTCACGTAACGAGGCCGCTCGCTGAATTTTATGTAGTTGGCATGCTGAGTTTCTCCCTAACAGTCCTTGTAGCCGTGAGCTGGGACCGGTTCCCAGAGGCAGCAGTCAGGTTTGCAGTCCGCATGCGGTGCAGCCAGGCGAGGAACCGGCAGTGTCGCCTGCCTCCGTGATTCACGGCAGCGGAGGGTTGTGTCGCACCCGGGGAGGGTATT
>NW_010565044.1:334-6582 GCF_000687285.1 Phaethon lepturus
GGAGTGCTTGCAGCTGTACTATCCAGTTATCCTTTTAACGGATCGTTATCATTTCAAGCTCAGAAAGAATAAACTGAGTGAGAGATGGTGGTGGTCAGGGTAGTGTATTGATGGTTGTGAACGTCAGTAGCGAGACGGAAAATTTCCTCTGCAGCACTCTGCCACTTACGCAGAAGTACTAGGTGGCTTGTAAAGAGGGCTGTAGCTAATAGGGGAAAATATCATTGTAAAGGTATTTAGGAGAAGGGTAGTAACAGTTGAGATGATTGAGGTTAGTTTTGGAGGCAGCAAGAGACATTTCCTCAGAGGCAGTAATGATCAGTGATCCCTGTCGGTCTCCAACAAACTGAATATTAGTCTGCTCCAGATTATTTGCTCACTTCCTGCTTCCCAGTTTTCTTAATGCTGTCATAGCTCCTTATGCAGGTGTAGGCATTCTTCAGCCTCTCCTTGCAGGTCTCAGCTAGCTGGTTTTTTATCGTCTATTAAGAAATATAATTGAGGTTCTGTCACTTGTTTTCCTGTGTATGTGCTTGACAGGTTTAAATCTACTGAAAAATCTTAAGCAATTTTCTAATAATAATTTTTCAGAAGCTTTGTAACTTATGCAGATAATGGGCTGTTCTGCATGTGAATAGGAAACAAAAAGGCAAAATACCTAGCAAAAAACCCCCATCTTTCTGCTTCTGTGAAGAACTTGGCAATTAGTGTACTACAACCGTACACTTTTCAGAGAAATGTGTATGTTTCCTTCTAGGTTTCAGGAGTTTAAGAAGTGGGTCAAAACATTCTCTTTCAGCCTTCTTCTGAAGATAAATAGTGCTTTGTACATACTGTGCCCCAAAAAGTGGTGTCATGCAAGGAATGTTTCAACCAAATGGTCATGCTGTGTCCTGGATAACTTAAAATGGGGTTTTGCAACATCTTAATAATCGGTCTAGGGGAAAAAAAATGGTTGTTCTAAGCTGCTGTGGGAACTATTGTGTTGTAGCCATGAGATTTATTTTTTGTTTTACTAGGAAAATATTGCATAAACAACTAGTGAGTTGATATTACTTACTTAAACTCACTGTTTTCTCTTTGTAGATTCATCTGCATTTATCCAGCGTATTTGAATAACAAGAAGACAATAGCAGAAGGAAGAAGGATACCTATAGACAAAGTAATTTTGTGGGTGGCATGGAAATACGTTTTGTTTTGTATGCATTAGTGTGTAGAGAGCTGGAAAATAAATCTCAAAGCAGTTGATCTTTCCTGTCCACCATGGCAAGCAGCTTGATAACTGGTAATTACAGTGTATTTGAAGATAATGTAGTGTCGGCATGTGAATTTGGTAGAAGAGCACTGGGCTTAAGTGTCTGCTGTCATGTGAGCAGCACCTTTGGCAAGCAGGTGAACTGATAAGAAACTCAGTGCGCTCTACCTCCTACGCAAGTGGTTTGCCAAATTTGAAAGTCATGGAGAAAAGAATAGCTAGCTAATGATTGTGTGCTTGGTGACTGACTATATATGGCTGTATTCTGTGCCTCATCCCCTTTGCTGCTGTCAAAGATAGAACTTACAATGCCTGTGGCACATAGGTTTGGTAGTTGTTGCTTTTAGTCAGAAATAGGTTTAGTCATCTCACTGCTTTATAATATTTTTAAAAAGCAGTGTGGGAACATAAGGGCTTTTCTTACTGCTTAGGGTTGGGGTTTTTTTGTGGTAATAGTTAAAAATAAAATCTTTCTTGAGCATGCAAGCTGCCAATTGAAGATCTATCTATGGGAGGAATCTGCGTAGAAAATTGCTGTTCTTTTCTCCTTCAGTCCTTACAATAAATTTGCTGTTGCTGATTCATGGCTTTTGGTTTTTTTTGTAAATATAATAAATGTGATTTCATCCTAAGCAATTGTTTTACTTATTCCCATCCTAATTAATTCTGTCTCATCTGTTTGTTGTTTCATTGATGTCTTACATCTTTTTTTGTGTTTTCTAGACTGTAGGAGCGCTCAGAGGTGACTTCTACAGTAGATTTGTCATTATTTGAAGTACCTTCTCTTTCCCCATCTGCTTTTTCTAGTTATATAGGGTGTGAAAGTGGTAACTATTGCTGTATAAGTAGTTCATAATTGAAAAATAATTAACTGTAATACATTGTTTCAACAGGCTGTTGAAAATCCCACATCTACAGAAATCCAAGACGTATGTGCAGCAGTTGGATTCAACGTGCTATTAGAGGTAATTAAAAAAAAAAAAAAAAAAAAAACAACAAAACAACAACAAACCACACACGTGCCTCCCCACCAGTCTTGGTATGTGTCTCTGTTCTTCTTCCATTCTATCTTATCTTACAGACAGGGTAAGTTGCAATTGAGAAATTTTTGTAATCAGCCAAGATATTCACTTGCTTTGAGAAATAACTGACCAAAATGATGAATTACATGTTGGAAAACTTTATGCAAGGCAAGAATAACCTGGATCTCTGAGATGATGCCACTTTTTAAGCTTATAAACAGATTACTTTTACTTAACTGTCATTCTGAGAAGACTACCCTAGATGCTTAAAAGTATGTCAGAATAAAAGCTGATGTTGCAAGCTGCAACTCTGCAAATTAAGCTTTTAAAAAAGCATATTTTTAATGAAAGGTGATTACCTTTTGGAATGACTGTCCTGTAGCAATACGATTCTGATGCTTGAAATCTTCAGGGCTCTTTGGAGTTATGTTTTAGCCAGAGAATGTTAATTTTTTACTGCAATACCTGCTTGGTCTTTAAATAGTTTAAGTGTGTTGCTTTTTTGTTAGGGCATGAGCCTGGGTTTGTAGAGAAGAAACTTTTTGCAATTCATTTTCTAAAGTAATTATTAATCTAAATTCTCTAGTAAAGGAAGTTACAGAAAATTCAACAGTATTTTAAGTCCTCACCTAAGAGTGTGACTGGTAGCCAAAAACCAGTATAATATCACTTTGCTTTTCAGATGAAGTCAAATATATTCCTGTTAGTGCACACCAGCCTTGTGAAATAGCCAGTACTAGTAAGAAACCTGTAACATTTTAACAAAAATTAAGGCTATGAGTATCCAAAAGCAGTGGGCCTCAGACTGTGACCTGCTGACATACTGTCTGTAGGTGTCCAGAAGGGTTTGTGGCTGTGGAGATGAAACAAAAACCTATGTCACTGTGGTCCAGAAAGGTTGGGATGTAGAAGAGTCCCTGTGGCAGGTTCCTCGCTAAATTGTTCAGTACCAGTAGTTGGTTGCAGCAGTGCTGCTGAAAAAGCTAAGACTAGCTTTGAATACTACTGCAGTGGCTAAATGGTGGGTGAAACTGCTGGAGAGCTATGGTTATGGTTTGCATATGTTCAGAAGAATTCCAGGCTGCTATGACTTTGATTGCCTGACAAATTCTGCAGAAAATTATTCCGGTACTTATCATAATAAGTTTCTCCTTTTGTCTGACAGAAAAATAAGATGTATCCTAGAGAGTGGAACAGAGATGTGCAGTACAGAGGTAGAGTACGAATCCAGCTCAAACAAGATGATGGCAACCCTTGTTTACCTCAGTTTCCAACACGTGAGTAGAGTACCTGGGTTAGGCACTTCATCTGTTACTAAAACAGGAAGACTTTGTTTATTTTGTTACGTTACCACCTTATTTAATTAGATTCACTATTACAAATTTTACAACTTTACGTTAAATCTGTTTGCATGTATAAGTCAACCAAATCAAGTTGGTGTGTGAGCAGTGAGTGGAGTTTGTAAAATGCTGTTGTCTTTAATCCTGCTGTTTATTCAGCACTTGAATTGGAGGAGTTTGTGAGGAGTATTGTGTTATTGCTATGTTGAACAAAGCAGCCATTCAGTTTTGGCTTACTATTTTGTTGACAGTCGAAACAGGTTATCGTATGAAAATGGCTAAATTCCACCTTTTTCTTACGTTACATACATCATCTAATCATCAGTATGGGTGCCAAACTGATAAAGTACAATACTGACTTCAGTTTTCTACTGGCCTTTTTTTTAAATTAACAATGGAGCAGCTCCCTTTAACTAATTAACAAGAATAGTTCATCTTAAATGGCAAGTAATTTAGGCTTCTGCATTTTTCCTGAGTAATCAGTATGTAAAAGGAAAGCAAATATATATGTGAAGGAAAGAGCAAGGAGAATACTGAATCTAGAGTAGCGTAAGAGTGTTGTTGGTCAGAAAGAAATTATTTAAAACGATACTCCTGCTGGAAGACAGCAGTGCCTTCTTAAAAAATCCATGTAGCTTTTGCCTGGTCATTCTGTCCCAGGTATTTTTAGGCCATTAAAAGGTGAAGAGAAAGAGTAATAGGAAGGATGTAGGTACTTTGGAGATTGTCAGGTTATGTGCCAGTTGCAGTCTGCTGTGACATTTATCCGTCCTGCACTTTTTTAAAATTAAAAAAAAAGTTTGATAAGCATTTTTCACAAGCTGCTAGCTACACAGGGGAAGGAAGCAGAACTCCTAGGCTTTTATATGGAGTTCAACAAAAATCTAAAGTGCAGCTGAAGTTTCTAACGTGAAAATGATGCAAATGTTCTTAACACTGCAGGCATGCATTGATCTCTCCCTGTATTTTTAGGTAAATCAGTGATGCTGTATGCTGCAGAAACCATTCCCAAACTGAAAACAAGAACCCAAAAGATGGGAGGTAGTGATCAAAGTCTTCAGCAAGGAGAGGGGGGCAAGAAAGGGAAAGGGAAGAAAAAGAAATGACTTCACATCTGGAGTAATTGTTACATCACATAGTCAGTTGTACTATGACAAGTGTGGATGGATGCATTACTTGCTGCAACTTTGAAGTGAAAGATAGAAGCCAGAAATAAATAGGAGAAGCTGAATAGAATGGCTTGCTTTTCTTGGAACTGGAATGCATGTAGCTGCCTCGCATCTGTGTAACAATAAATCTTGTCTTCACACCCAACCTGCAAGTCTGAAGCTAGCACCTGCTTTTAGAAGATGAAGAACGTAAGGAAATGGGTTATGTGGGAGAATTACTCTTTTTAGGAGAAATATGCAGCTTTTGATAAATAAATAAATAAATAAATATTCTTATGCAGACTAAGATACCTGAAAACTGGTTGCCTTAGTAAACTATTTATCCATGCTAGGGAAGTGATTGTTTTAATTCTGGAGGGTCTTTGTCACTAATAGAAAAATGTAAATCAATGAAGTTATGGCTCTCTAAACATACCTTGCTAATAATCTTTCACCAGTGTCAAATGTACTAATAAAGGTGACATGTTAATTTTTAAAGGTGACATGTTAATTTTAAACTGTCATGTGTGCTAATAAAGGTAACGTTGATTTTAAACTGTCAAGTGTGCTAATAAAGGTAACACGTTGATTTTTAAAAAACATAATTTTATAGAATGCTTTTTCTTTAAGTTTTTTTTGTTTTTCCTCCATAGCCTGTTGTAGAGAAGTCAGTGACAAATACTGTAAGGGTAATATTGTAAAGTTTTAAGATAATTTGAAAAAAAAAAAAGCTCCCTTTTTGTCTCTTGTAAAATATGGGATACTATATTATCCTATTTTTTGTGGTTGCTAGAGAGCTTAGGAAATGTAACTTTGTTTTCTACCTGTCAAATACCATTTCAGATGTCTGAGGCTTGCAATATCTGGTAACTTACATTAAAAAAAAAAAATTTGATCCACAGACGGGGACAGAAAGTTACTTGGAGAAGATGAATTGGTTAGAATAGCTGTCCAGTAGAAACACTCCTTTGAATTAATTAGGAAATGTACTGTGCAAGTTAAATGAGGGTTAGTTTAGTATAAGGAGACTGAAAAAGAAGCAGCCATACCTGTTTCTAGTCTAAAACCAAAAATCCTGCATGAGTTTTCTAATCCTTACTGTATAAAAACAAAGACAGTTGAATGTTTTCACACATGACTGCGAAACTTCACCAGAAGAAAGCTATCAGATTATTTTTGATAAATTTTTCATGTCGCAGTACTCTCTTACAGAATTTGTCTTGTTTGTCTATCAGGTATGCTATTCACAGAATCATTAAGGTTGGAAAAGACCTTTAAGAACATCAAGTCCAATGATCAACCCAACACCACTAAACCCTGTCCTGAAGTGCCATGTCCACATGTTTTTTTGAACACTACCAGTGATGGTGACTCCACCATCTCCCCGGGCAGCCTGTTCCAATGCTTGACCACTCTCTCAGCAAAGAAATTCTTCCTAATACCCAGTCTAAGTCTCCCCTGGTGCAACTTAAGGCCATTTCCT
>NW_010565045.1:0-1882 GCF_000687285.1 Phaethon lepturus
CTGACTTCTTGGCGACGGCTGCTCCAGCCTGGCAGGACAGGGCCAGCCAGGGTCCAGTCTCTCCCAGCGAGAGCCCCTTCTCTGCCGGATCAATAGCCCCCGCGCTTGGGAAACACCCCTAACACTCACCCTGATGGGCTGAAAAGCTCCGGAGAGATTTTCACCGTCATCCGATGGGTCACTGTCTGGAGGGTGACAGCATTTACTGCATCCGTTTCACAGCCCTGCCGGCACTATCGCCGCTCTGCCTCGAGGGACTCCTGGCCAAGGCTCAGTGGTCACCGACACCAACCCAGCGCTGCCTGGCTGGCCGGACCGGCTCGGAGCAGGGGAGCAGCAGCCCACAGCTGCCCATTCCCCTGGGAGGGGAACGTGAAACCCAAGGGACAGCCCTCGTCTCCTCTTGCAGTCGGGTCCGGACCCCCCAGCCCCACATCTCCGTTTAGGTACCAGCACGACACCTCTCTCGGGGAGCCCTTGCAGGGGTCCCGCTCCGAGGAGCGCGGTGGCTCTGGCTCCGTCAGAGTTTTTGCAGAAACTGGAGGTCTGGGGCAACGCCAACCCGCGGGATGAACAAGTCCTCTGCTGCGCTTTGTCTTCTACAGCATCGTTTGAAAAGCCTGGAGGGTCTGTGGAGCACTTCGCACCCTCTCCTCCCTCTTCCCCTTGCCCAGCTATCAGCGACAGCGTGCGCATCGGTCCTCAGCAGAGCGAAGGGTATTTGTGCCGGCAACACACCAGGCGATGTGAGAACACGGCAATGGAAACCCAGGGCTGCATCCAGGATCACTGCACAAGGACTCTTGCTTTTCTGGTTTTGTTTCTCTTGCCTTTTCCAAAGGGCTCAGCAGTCTGTCTGGGGTTGCAGCCCTTGAAGAACACGAGGAACACGCTGCCCAGAAGACCTACAGTTACTCCTCTCCTACAGGGAGCTTGTTACTCACCTTTTCTAAATGGCTCTAATTTACGGGCTTTCAGAATAATGATTCATGAAGCCATGCTAGAGGAATTAATCGCGCAGCACTACAAACACCCTCCACCACTGCTCCGTGCCGTCCTTCGCGCGGGAGCCTTACCACATGCATAAAAAGGCGAGCAGCCCACGGTCGGACCCTGGCGGGTCCAGAGCTTTGTGTTGTGCGCGTTCGTGTTAACGTACGGCGCTAATCCTCTGCACAGCTGGCTCCTGCAGGAAGAGTCCACCCAAACATTTCTCTTGGGCAAAATCCCATCCCACCCACCATTATAAGCAACCACGCACACGCGAATCAGAGCAGGGGTGACACTTCAAATCCCCCTTCTGACTGTACGCTTCGTAACGATGTGTTCAAGCAGTTCT
Source organism: Phaethon lepturus (assembly GCF_000687285.1). Classification (NCBI taxonomy): domain Eukaryota; kingdom Metazoa; phylum Chordata; class Aves; order Phaethontiformes; family Phaethontidae; genus Phaethon; species Phaethon lepturus. The sequence goes on from NW_010565045.1 coordinate 1,340, forward strand.
GCCCTGAACTAAATTATGGGCACAGCCAGAAGTTAACTTCTTAGTCACTGTGATCACGCAACCTATTTGCTGATAAATCTGAAGGGGGACTGGATGGCATTGACGAAATTTTTAGATTTCTGCTTTTTCCAACGCAGTCAGAAGAACCAGGAGCCGTGCCTGCTGGTTGGGAGGGCAGCAGCACACCAGAAGGGCTCATGCAACTCCTGTAGCTTGAGTTTCTCCGTAAAACCCCCAACAGAATTCGCTTTAAGAGAAGATTCAAACCCACCTCCTGTTCTACACCAGATATCAAACCCTCAAGGTCGTGCTCTGTTTTGCAGCCCCAGCATTTTCTGCTGGTGCCGAGACAGGTGAGCATCCACCCACAGCTTACTGCCGGTGCAAGGATGCCCTACACACCCTTCCAGGAGCCGTGTGCTGCAGGAATTTGTAGGATCACGTGCGAGCGAGCTAGCAGACGTGCAGAAATGCCCATCCTGTTTGCTGCGAAGTCTCCTTAGAGACAGCCCAGGCATTAAATTCTCCTGGAAGACTCCATAC
>NW_010565046.1:0-6295 GCF_000687285.1 Phaethon lepturus
TGATTCTGTGATTCTGTGATAGATGAAATGTTCAGCCCCTCTCCTTCTCTCTTTTTGCAATTGCTTTGCCCACTGCTAGTTTAAATCTCACGCATAAAAGAAATCTTTGTGTTCAAATGAAAAACATAAAGTTTCACTCCAGAGTTGATTAAAAATGAGCAGACCAAGTATTATAATATACGGAATAATATTCAAATTTTTAAAAATTTTTTCCAGAAAAATGTCTGCAGGTCTGTGTGCCATTGCAAGAGATTAGTCTAGAGGGATTTTACCCATCAAACAGAACAATATAATGACTTTTGATCTTTACTGAAGTGGTGAGATAATGGAAATAAGGAAAAGAAAAAGAAGAAAATTAGCACAGGGGGTAGAATTTGTGGGGAATATAACCAGGAATTTCTGGAACATTTTACACTTCAAAAATATGCAAATGTGGGTTGTAAACTGCTTCATAATTATTATAGGACCTGCCTCAAAAAGTCTGTCAGAAATGCCAGGGGGCCAAAGCACTAGTTTCTTTTTAGACCAGACTCTGATAGTAGAGGAAACCCAACAGAAAGGTCCCCAGGAGTGTTTTATAGACATAGTGACCACACAGTGCAGAGCACTGGTGCCATAGCTATCATTCAGGTGTTCCAGATATGGTTCAAAAGTCCAAAGACTGTCTGAGGTTGGAAATGGCAATGACAAATTTTCTACCAGAGCAGATATTACCTGTATCTCAGGTACTACGACTAACTTGATAGAAATGCAGTCTTCTGCCCAGATCCAATCCAGATCAAACTTGTACTGCTGAGTGCTTTGCTCGTAGAGAGACCTGTGTCTGTGAAGCCCTGGTGAGACACTCTTTACCTCTCTCCTCCCACTATTAAATATTCTAGTTTTATGTCACATATAATAGACGGTAGAATAGAAAGATAGAGCTGATGCTTCCCTATCTGTCACCTGAAAGTTGTCCAACTGTCCTAGGGGTAGTTTCTCAAAGATATGCTTACTGCTTTTCTTATGACCAAACTACATGAAAGAGAAAGGATTTATTAAAATACAAACAGAAAAGAAGCCGAAGGGTAGCAGGGAGCCACTGGGATGGGGAAACTTTCTCTTGAAATAGTGCAATTAGGTTGTTTTACTATCAGACTTAATGGAAAATTAGCCTTGAAGAGGACCTTAAGAGATCATTCAACCATCTTTCCTACTGAAAGCAAGTGCCACTATATCAGCATCATCCCTGACAGATGTGCATCTAACTTCTCCTTAAAGGAATCCAGAGATGGAAGCTTTAAGTTGGACCCTCAAAGATTAAATAAGTATTAACAAGCTATAACAATGAGCAGCTATGATTACTAGAATTAACCCTGTATTCTAAGGAGCTGGAAAAATTAATCATCATTTTAAAATATCAGTGTGTAGGCTAATTAGCCAAGCCACAAAGCTAATTCAAAATTAAGTTCTGGACAAAGGTGAGACAGCAAATATCCTGGTCTTTCTTTCCCCCGCCAACACCCAAAAATTGAGTGCTCTCTGTCTTTTCTGATACGTATTTGACTAAAGATGCATCTTAATACCTTTTGGTCGTGGGGAAGCAGGGAGGAATACAGTCACAATTGAAGGCATTCAGTGTGGTTTTACCCGTGAGTTACCTTATGTCTTCATTTCATATGGGGTGGAGGTGAGCAGGTGGTGTGTGGTAAGGCAGTAACTAGTTAAGGCTCTCCAACTTCTTACCTGACTTGATTTAGGAGCCGCTAAGCTCTCCTCTATGGGTTTGCAAAAACTGCTGCTCAAAGTCTGTATTTATTACTGACTTATCTGATTTAAATATCTGGCCAACTGCTTTTGTCTCTTTTGTGCTTACTGTGGCCTTCTTTTAGCATCCTTTCTCTCCAAAATTCCTGAGGAATGTATGGGGAAAATTATTTGTGAACTGCAGTCTTGACTTCAGAATTGGGTCATGAGTTACTGTCTGAGAATTTGGTCCTTAAAACCAAACTGTCATTGAAATTACTAGGAAATACGCTGTTAAAAAATTAAGTTTGTTTTTACCTGGGCAACTTCTTGTCAAGTTCTGTGGGGATTTGATTCCGAGTCCATTGGTAGTTCAGCAAGGCTGGGATTTGGACATGAGTTAGGTTTGCTTTACAGTGCAGTCTTAATTCAGTCACATACCTTCATCTCTCTCCATATTTTGCTTCAGAGCCAACGTAGTTAAGGCTAGAGGGTTTTGAGCTGAGTGCATCTTTTACAGATATAAATCCGTTTTCTAAGAAGGGAAAAAGAGAAGTATATTGTGACTGACAGCTCAATCTGAGCTTTGCATCTAAGCAAAACCCCAGCCCGCGTGCGAGGCAGGAAGTGAATCGCAGAGCTTCAGAAATAGCACAGAAACCTACATTCTGCTTGCAAATGCACTGTTCAGAGCTCCCACAGGGGCTGTAGCTCAGCCCCCTGCAACGAAGGCAGCAATCCGGCTGTGGAATCACACGTAAAAAGCTATGTTATGATATACACTCATAATAAAGCTACCTTACAGCAAGTAGGAAATCTTCTAGTTGCTTGGAAGGTTGCCTTAATGCGAAGAGTGTGCATGGAAATGGAGCTGAGCCACGGCAGAGCGGGACTTTGAAGGTTCAGTCTGGTCCCATGAAGCTGCAGTTAGGTCAGGCTTGGTGCATGCCTTTAGCATGGGAGGTGAGCCAAAATCCAGCACCTTTGGCTGAGCATGGGAAGCGAGACCTGGCATTTGCAGCTAATGAGAGGTATCAAAGTAGCTCTGGGCAGCTGGGCTCCATCCAGCAGAGTCTGCTTTGCTTTGGTTTTGTTTCTTGTATAATGGAACTGGGTTTAAATTACAATGGGTCTGTGGAGTGAAATCTGACTCTCTTAAAATGACCCAGAAAAGGGATTCAGCTGACCCTGCATGCTTTTTCCCAGGTCCCAGAGTTGTCACTTCCTTTCTTTTCAGAATTCTATCATTTCTAAGGCACGGTGTGGGCAAGAATACATACATACACACATAAGATGCATGAATAAATGCATGCCTGCAAATTACTCTGGAACTGGTGGCCTCACAGTATGGGACAGAGCGTGGAAAGGGCCAAGGTGAAAGCAAACCAGCTGTCAAATCCTGCCCTCCCCATGCCAGTGTGTGATTAAGATCCCGGGCTGGATTGTGCCCTGCCTGGTGGGGGAATTGCCACGGAGCAGCGGCACGCCGGCTGCGGCTGTGGGAGGCTTGCTGGCATCATGTGGATGAGCACAAGCACAGCACCCCTGTTCAGCCGCCGCGTAGGATCCAGGGTGTCCCGAAAATACCATCCAGGGTGCAGTCTAGCCCCACGCGTGTGTCATCCTGATCCAATGCGTTGCCCTTAGGGATCAGTGGGAAGGTAGAGTCCAAGTGCCTTCACCGGGCTGGTGATGGTGGGAAAGGACTGGAGAGGTTGTAGGAAGCTGTGTCATAATTCCATCAGCACGGCATAGGCTGTGTTTTTGCACCTCTGACGTAATTTGCTGCATCAACAGGCTGCTGAATCTACCAGCATCTATCCAGAGTGTTAAGACCACGGAGGATTGTGTATTGCTTTTTTGGAAGGCATGAGTTTCTAGCACTTACTGAAAACTTGCAGATGAAACCTTAAAAATCTTGACATTTCTAGAGAAGCACTGAGAAACAAAAGACATGGGCACATTCATGCTGTTGTATTCTGTCATCGTGTTTAATGCAGTTCATAGTAATTGTGTGTGTCTGTGTGTAAATAAATGTATACATGTCTGTTTGTTAAGCATTTTCTCTGCTTCTGATTCTAGGAGTTTTTCTTATTAAAATGAAGAAAATACATAGTTTCATATCACCCTATATCTGCAATCACATTGTGAAATAAAAGTTTTGTGGTAGCTTCTGTTAGTGCATCTCAAGAACAAATATCTGAACCTGGTTTATTCAGATACACCAAACACATTCAGCTGCAATGATGGGAATCATAAAACCTTTTGGAATGTCACTTTTTATTTGCCTGAATGGAAAATAAGCAAGTCCCTTGTTCATTCCCACCTCAAACAATAATAATCTGGAAATTGTTTTAAATGCTGGAAAACACCCATAGGAGATACAAAATGAAGAAACAGAATTGTCAACTTTCGGGAATGATTAATCCTGGATTTTAAATAAAACAAACAAAACTTCATCTCAAACAATAATTTTCAGAAAACCACGACTAAATGAGAGGACAACTTTCCATTGGCCTAGTTTAGTTTATTTTCATCTATACTGCATGGTATCCTTTTCCATAAGAAAATGGAGTTCTCCACGGGACAACTCAGTGTGAAGCAGACTATGGGAAAGCAGTCTAACAGAAGTAGTTTTGCAACTTTAAAAACACAACCATTCCCACGATGCTCCAGTTTACTACTCAGAGTGAAGAGAAAGGAGAGAAGCTCAGGATGCTTGAGGGCTGGACCTCCACACGCCATGAGCACCTCCTTGTGTGCTGTGCACTGCTGCCATGCAACAGCAGAGCTATAGATTTTGGGGAGGGGTGTGGGGGGGTGCTACCACCCTTTGTTGGAGCCACGCAAGAATTTGTCTTCAGCCCCGGCTACAAGTGGGAATAACTTGCCATCAGCCGTTTCCATCAGTAGCAGAAGTTTTGTACTGCTTTTCTTACTGTGCATAACAGTTTTCTCTGCCAACAGCTTCATTGATCAAGGTATAAACGAAGGTAGGGAGCTGACAATTGCTGTCCTCTCTGCAGAGAGAGGAATGCTGGCTCTGCAATCTCAGGAATGATAGAAAAAAAATGAAATCGCCTTGCTCCCCTTCTGCAGAGCAGTCATTAACCTTGCTAACAGGGAAGGAGGTAGCTTTTTTAAACCCTATGCCTGGGGGATTACACATGCAACTAGTTTTAATGACAGCATTGATGTTTCTGAATAAGTATGTACTCTCCTGAAAAAGTAACCCAAGTGAGCAGAGGTTCTGACTGTGCATCCCAAGGAGATGAAGGAGAACAGGCGTTACAAAATAAAGGCCAAAACCAGCCCTGTTTATCATAAAGGAATATCGACATGTTTCCACCTGTAAATGTGAATTTCAAGGAATATATATATATTATTCAGTGTGAAAAATAAAAGGCTATTCACCAGTGTTTTAATATTATGTCTTAATAAAATGATGCTTTCCAGAGCCAGTCATGACTTTGAGCCAGACCATGGCTAAAAGTATGAAGGGAAGGATCACCACAGCAACAATCACAATGGAAAAACACTCAGACTTCACCAACCCAAATAAATTATCCAGATTATCAGAACTGTACGGAAAGCTCTATGTAATCAGTTCTCTGTGTGTGCCCATGAGTGTGCGCACGTGTTAACTGGATTGCAGCCTGTTAAATACGTGTGTCAAAGGGGGACAGCTCTGAAAATAAGGTCAAGAGAAAAAAATTACCATGGTTGTCCCTTAAGAGGCCAGCAGATACCATGTGCAGCGTGGTGCTCTCTGCAGCACTGGGGGACTCCAGTCCAGCTGCTGGGCTGGACTCTCCTGCCTGTGGTAGCCTGGAGATGGGATGGAGGACACTGGTGCTCTCCTGGTCTTGCTTCAGCGTGAAGCTGGGAAATGGCTAGTTTGCCTACACCAAATTGGGAGCGCAGATACACTCTTACGCCAGTCTGGCAGCTGGTTTTATGTGCTGGATGTGGTTTGCTTTGCCAGACAAAATCATCTTGTTAGCCGGGGAGGGAAGAATGAGGATGGAAGGGTGCAGGGGCAGGAGCAATACTGAAACTGCTTGAATTTAAGCACTTTATGCAGGAGTCTGCACTGGAAGACACGTCTTAGCAGGTTGCCTGTATTGCCAGTGGAGAGAGGCTGGCTTTTGTAGAGACAGCCCAAGGAAAGGACATTTAGATTTAGAATGGTGGTAGTGATGTCAAGATATTTGGCAAATTCAGGATGCATCAAAGACTCCAAAATCATGTTAGGGAAGCCCAAAAGCACGTGGCTTTCGAGCACAGGAAGACAAGATTAGGTCTGGAGTGCAAAGGCCGTGTGTTTCTATCCCTGCTTCTCGCACCAAGAGCACTTGTTTAGCTGTTTGTTGGTCTTGTACTAAAGCTGGATTGTTGGCTGGCCAGCAGGCTGCCATCATTTTCTGGCTTGGGTTTCTAGCTAGAAACATCCCTCAGTTTTTCTGGGATCACACATTTTAAATAACTGGTATGTGATTGTTCCATATCTTTAGCCTTTTATACTTCTCAGGCTCATAGGTGTTTTGCAAAGGAGATGTGTGCTCCTGCT
>NW_010565046.1:6326-20640 GCF_000687285.1 Phaethon lepturus
GCACACTTGCTTTGCTTTATTTTTTTTTCATGCAGGCCAGCACAGACTTGGGCTTGGCTAGATGAGATAAGCAATGCCAGCTATATCCTGGCCCCATTTGGAGTATCTACTGAAGGAAGGATGCGTCCAGTATATGTGGTGATGTTGATGCAGACTGAATTCCAGTAATCACCCGTACCTGAGGGTAACGTGGCTGGAAAATGTTTGAGACGGCTGCTGTCAGAAGCGTAAGGGGCTGCTTATGACTTGCAGTACATGTTGTTCAGGGCCCTCAGGTGCCAGTGGCAGAGAGGTACGTGAGCAAGCAAGAGGTTGTTTGATGACGGCTGCAGAGCCTCTCTGGCTTTCATTGCCATTACCTCCAGCTTGTTGTAAAGAACAGTTTATGGCAAAACTGGTTACTCTGCCATATTCTGGTTTTCATTTTTTAAAGTGCAAATTTTAAAATTTGCTTGCCAGTTCATTTCAAGAACTCTGTGGGCCCATCCACCCCTTGCTCTCTTTTCTGTCCTTTGCTATCTGCCATCTTGCTGTGCCCACTGTGGCTCCAAGGCTGCCAGCCTGCCGAACTGCAGAGCCTTGCCACATGGCGTGTGCTTTGGGGCAGGATTTTGCGCTGGCTGGCAGTGACACTCTGAACCATTGCAGTGGGGAAAAGCTAACAGTGGCAGCTGGAGTTAATGAATCCTACATCACCTTGGGACAGAGGCGGGAATCCCAGAGCTCAGGGGGTTTTCATGGAGGTCTGCTGCAATCTTGATGTGTGAGTGACTGGAGGAGATGAAAGCACATATGGATGGGCTAAGGAATATGCATGCACTCATTTTTTTTTGCATTATATTTAATTCAGTGCTTGTGTATTAGGTTTTTTTTCCCCTTCTTTTTTTAAGGTGTTTTTCTGGGTAAGAAAAGATATGAGTGGTGCATATGGTTAGATGAATGTCTACTATGATTCTGTTATTCTGTGCTGGACCTTTAAAAATAAAGTGTTCCCCAGGTTGTTGTCTAGGAGGGACTGCTATGCATCACAGCAAGATGGCCCTTACAGTGAGTTACACACTTTTTTTTCTCTCGTGTAGTTGTTTTTTCTCTCCTTGCTTATTTTATTTAATTTGAAACAAAAGCTATTCTGGTTGTAGGCAATTTTGATTTAGGTGTTCAGGAAATGGAACAGGATTAGGTCTGTGGAAAAGATCACTGAGGAAATCCTACAAGAACAGCGCATTGCTTCACCCAACCATCCCATCAAAGCCAGGTCTGCTCAGGACATCTCCTCCACATCGTCCTGACCTACCTGTTAGGGGGCTGGATTCTGAACTAGGCGATAATCCAGGGTGATTTTCTTTCCCCTTCACACTCCCTCCCTCCAAACTAAGGTCCATATATTATAACCAACACCTTAGTCTGGAAAGCTGAACAGACTACTAGCTGCAAAACTCACGTCTGGGTTCCTGATAATATCTAAGAAACCACTAATTTCTCTCATCCAGAACTACTGGGTGAAAGTCCCAAGCATCAGAGATATATCTAGACCAGCTGTGGGTCAGATGCTTCTGTTGTGTATTTATTTTTGTCACAGAATCATCTTGCTTGCATCATAGTTTGGGAATAAGAGACTCAGCAGCCTCTAAGCTGAACTTGGCCTCGTAGAGTGTCTTCCTGGGGGGCTGTTTTATTCTCTTTGTTGTACCTTCCTGTCAAATGTGGTGGGAAATCAATGATGAATAGGAGGTCCCTAATCTCCATGGATACTTGTCCCTGCATGGTGTCAAAATCTGAGTTAGCTGTCTATTTTCTCATAATTTACGTATGACTAGTTTATTTAGGAAGGGGAGGGGAAAGAAGGAGGCTATTTGGGGTTGAAATAAAAAATGGGAGAAAGGAAATTTGGCAGTAGTTCTCAGCTGGAGCTGCTGGGAGGCCTCTAGAGGCCTGTCCCTTACCTGCGTCCCCTGAGCTTGTCATGAGCTCTCACGCTTTGTTCCGTGTTCACAGCAGGATCTCGGGGGAGCACAGCTGCTGCAGCTGCTCATAGACCAAAAGGTGACCTTTTGAGCAGCCGAGGAATGATGCATTATTTAGTGCATTCCTGGCTAAAATGGACATGAAATGATTTTGTGAGCAGAATGATTTGTTTGTCCTTTCACTTGGATGCATTCTCTTTGCACCACACAATAGTGTGGCATGCACACCGCTCCTTGCATTTTCTCCTGGGTAAAGCTTTTGATAAGACAGATATTGCACTTTGAAAAACACTGACTGTTAACTAGGAGGACCCTACTAGCCAACTGTAATAAACTTCGGCTTAGAGGTACTAAGTTTGCAAAAAACAGCTTCTATTTAAATAATATGTAGGAGTGAAAGCTTCCTGGTGAAGTGTCTGTCTCTAGACTATGAGCTGATACTGGTAAGTATCATAACCAGCTGTTATTTCAACATGAAGTATTTTACTTCTTTCAATTAATCAAGAGTCTGTTGGAAGGTGCCATAGCAGGACATTGATTACGGGGATGTTTAATGAATAGAGTATTTGTTATTTGCATAGACAGAGGCTTCAGCAACTGCCTCCCAGTGATCTGTGATAGCCAGGTACTATGGCACTCTGCATATCTGTTGGGCAAAGAAAGGGATGCAGGTGGGAACAATTTTTCACAATGTCAAACTTTAAATTTCCTATGTGCTTTTCCAGACAGAGATTCAAAGAACCTGAGGCTGGAGCCTACCTCTCCTGCTGCCTATGAATGAAGACTGCAGTATACTCTGCTGCAAGTCCATCTGGTCTTCAATTTTATAAATACCTTTAAAAGATCTATCTAATAGTGTTTTTCATCTGAAGATTTCAACACCATTTATGAAGGCTTGAAAGCAGCATTATTCGCATGTTTCAGATAAAGAGAGATGAATTGTCAAGGTAACAACTGATTTGAGAATGGCCAGTTTTGTCCTAGAGATGAGCATGTGGAAGGACCTGGGCGAAGAACCAGTGCTTACCATGGATTTCACTGAGCTCAACAAGCTTTGAAACGTGGGAAGGAGAAGAAATATGCACAAATGAAGAGGTGCCCAGCAGACCATGCTATCTCACTGGAGAACCCAGTGGTAAAAATTCTCCATATAATGATATGTATCTGCTTCTATGGGATTATTTTTACTAGTAAATGATTAGATGGGGAAAGGCAAGTAAACAGGGATTCTGTAAATGACTACAAGTGCTTCAGTTGCCTGTTTGGCATTGTCTTGTTACAACAAACAGCACAAGATGTCTAAAAGTGACCACCTTTCTATTCAGAAGATAAACTGCCTTTAAAAAAAAAAAGAATGAAACCGAGTTCTATGATTTCTAGGATCCCAGTTAATTAAAATGAACATGACCGGAGAAGCATAAACACCTGAGCAGCTTTCAAGACATTTCTCTGTCATGTTCCTACTGACTATGAGCCCTCCTTTCCAATCACAGTGTCTGCTCATCCTATTGCAGCACCCTTCAAACCAGCCTCCCCCAAAGGATCCAGCAGATGTGGTCTGAGAGAAGAGCTGAGCGCAAGCTGGTAAGCATTTACTGCAGGGAGTTCTAAGTGCTGTTGGGTTTAGTCAAACAGCAAAGTACAAGCTTCTACTATGACTCATCTGGTGTAAAACTAGTGCTAAGTATTGTACATAATTAAGACAACATTATTACAGTGAGATAGCACTTCTTTCTTCGGCATGGTTAAAGTTTTGAAAAGGTGTAATGTTTTCAGCCTTCAGAGTTGTGAAGAAGAGTAAGAGTTCTGACGGGAGTTCATTCTAAAAGATATCATGGCTACAGTAAGTTTAGATCATAATTTGTGTTATTCCTGAAGCTCTGCATGTATATTTCAGTCGCTTTCATGAAAGGCTGTGTTTTTTGTGAGAATAAATACAACTTTAAAGTCGTATTCATTAGATAAGACTTGCAACAATGGTCCTTCTAGACATTCCAACGGTTTGCCGATTTTTATGCCCACAAAGCACATATTTTATTTTGAGCCACATTTGTTAAAAAGGTGCTATTGCTATTTCAAGTAACAGACACAAAATAATTATAATTACCATTGAATGCAATAGAAAATGTTGGCAACAGTGGTGTCAGAGAGCTATAGATTCAACATTTGAACACCAGCTGTCAGCAGGTATGGAACAGAAATATTAGTCAGCCAACGGCCCTACCAATGGGAAGAGTTAAACAAGTAGGTCAATACAATTTGCCTTCTTGCCCCAACTTTTCACTTCAGAGGTCCACAAATCAACTTTGCTTTTTATGAATGGATGTTCTTGATTAAAATTTATTGTGGTATAATGCAAATAAATACGGCTTATTGGTTGCTCAAAAGCCATTTATTCAGATTACTTGTGTCTCATTGTCCTTAACTAGTAACTGTTTTTTAGGGTGTTATATTGTTTCTGTTCATTTGCAAGGAATGACTTGCAAGGAATAGGTGGGAAATCAGACTGCAAGATGGTGACATGGACCATTTTAAGGGACATGACTTTGAACGAACCCCTTTCCTGTGTATTCCAGTGAGTGTCTTTGAAGCATATTTATGCTCTTACTTGAAAATACATTGGCTACTTCTTCAAGCTAACATTACCATCACTTTTCTTATAATTTCCTAACATGCTGCTTGTACCCCATTTTCATGCACATCTCCAAGGAATTATCCATGTAAGTTACAGGGACTACAAGTTTCAGGAGGAATCCCAGGCAAACAAGGCACTTGGGTCAAGACATCTGAGCCACAGCCAGTGAGCTCCTTCTCTTTTGTATGAGTTGAACAAACTATAATTTTTACAAGTCTGAAGATTAAGGATTACAAGGGCCTTCCTGAGAAAATGATCGCTTAATATAAAAGATAGATCAATTTTCATTTTGTTTGCACTGCTGTTTTCCGGATGAGTTTCCAATCTATTAGTGAAGTAGTAAATGCTCCCCCAGAAACCAACCATTGATGTTTTGAAAGGGAATTAAAAGCAGTGTAAGGTAGTTGAAGAAAATGGCTTGAAAGGAAGAGGGAAAGATCATACCATTCCTATGATAGTTCCAAAAGTTTGTGAGGATTCCAGCTGAAGAGAGAGATGGGCCAGAGAGAGATCAAGGATTCAAGGAGACGCTAGCTGCCTGCAGGTCTTTGTCCTAGCATGCCTTCTTGCAGGCCTACCACCTAAAACTTTGTAGAGGTTGATCTGTTAGGGGCACACAACCAGAGGTGGAATTGCGGAAGAGGGTGGATAAACCTCAAATGGAGAGGGCACCTGTTGACCGTGGTTATTACCTTGGACTTTGTACGGCTTTGACACGGTTTACACAGCTTCTAGACATGTGAGAGAAATACTGTGCAAGCCTATTTTTCATAACTTAGGGTTTTAACATTAGCTGAGCAGCCAGGGACTTTGCTGTGGGTGCGTGCTGGAGTTACCCTCCTAATGCAGTGTCTCTCAGCTGATCTGACTTTTAGCTTTTGTCCAACCATCGGCTTGCTACGAGCACAAAGGTAAAAGTATTTGTATTCCACTGTTCACATTGACAGTAGTTTTGTGCATGTGGCACAGCACTATAGAAAGAGACAGGTATGTGGAGTGTTTAGAAGGCATTAATTTCTTCTTATGTTCTCCTTTTTTGAACCATATTGCAAAAGGTAACAGTGGGAATAGCAAAGGAAAGAACTTGCAGACTTCACAAAAATCAAAGCCTAGAGCTTGTGCTGGACGGGTATATTTGGCACAATCTGTGATTATGAAATTACTTTTAAATTGCTTTTGAACTTCATCTGGATAATGATTCATCCTTTCAATTTCCTTTCTCCCTCCAGAACATCCGCCATTAACAAACCAACCAGTTGTGATGCTTTACAATCCACATTTGAACCTACTTCTCAAAACATTGCACACTTCCTTAAATAAGCAATTTCTCAGCTCATTTGCACAAAGATAAAGTCTGTCTTGGGACTGAAAGATGGATCAACAACCCACTTTGGCAACCGTCTTTGAAACGAGTCAAGAATCAGTTGCACTAGAGACTTGTTAAACTGCAACATCATGTTGCAGAAATGCAACATCAACAGGCAGCATAAGTGTTTCTGTACAAACAGATATTGTACAGCCTTGATTTGGTTGAGCTGAGCCCATTCAAGGATTTAGGCATATGCCTAAAGATGGAATTACTTACACGACTGAAGTTAAGATGTGCTTAACTGTTTTGTTGTGTATGGGCCTACACACTACATCTGTGTTTGTATTAAGAAGAAAAGCTGTTCTACAAGACATTTAGGCATTTTAAAATGTATTTTTGTTCTGAACTGGCACATGAAGTTTTACCCTGAAATAAAATTTAGGAAATCTTTTATTCCAGAAATCTTGTAATTGAGTGTGCTTGAAACATCATGTGTCAGTAATGTTGAAACACTTCGTGACATTAAGATTGAAACATTGCATGTCCACATATGTTACTAAATTAATTAGAACCAACTGCCGACTAAGCACGCCTGGATTTCCTGTGTTGTGTATTACCCACCCCCTGGATGCAGGAACAGCTCTGGTCTGATCTAGGCTTCTTGGCTGAAGTGCAATGCTACATGAACATTTGTTGTTCAACCTCACACTAAAACAAGGATATTCATCTGTGCATGATGTAGAGCTGGACCTAGTAAACCCTGCTGAGCTTTATGTAGGACATCTCAAATATCTCGTACCAGGTCTTTGATGTGAGCGCATCAGGGACACAGGGCACAGACCCTGTGCTTGTGCTTGCAGGTGTTTTGGGTCTTCCTTGGCTTATTGGTTCTGTCCTGGATGTATCCAAAATGACTCCACACTATCTAGGAGCCATGGTAGTTTGGGCACAGCAGAAATGGATGACCCTTGTTTGCATCTGATGCTTTTTGTGACAAGTGATACCCTCTGGAAAGGCTCCGCAGCAGCCAGTCAGGGTGCAGGACTGAGCTGCAGCTACTTGAATTCAAGCTGAGTCTTTGCAGAAACTTTAAGGTTCCCTTCCCTGAGCTCCCCAAGCCTGTCTTTGCCATAGATATCCCGGTACCTGGGGACTGCAGCCTGGCTGCAAACTTAAAAGCTAAAATGACCACATCAAAGCTAAGCATGTTTTGGTAACTTCTTACTAACTTTTTTACCATAATCAATCGTCATTTTCTTGAAAATGTTTCAGTGCTGTGGCATCAACATTCACTATAAGGATACTTGTTCACTGAAAAAATTCAAGCAGCTCTGTGAGTATATAGCAAGAATGATAGACAAAGCCTTACCAGACGGAATATATTGTTTACTCTGCCTGTCTCTAGATACAATGTCTGTTGAAAGGGAGTAGGTATCTATCAATAGTCTCTGAAAGGGGATCATAAAAAACATCTGTTTCCCCTGTTCTTCAAGTTACAGTCCCTCCTCTCAGTCTTGTTTCCTGATGGACCAAATAGCACTGATCCCTCGGCCAACAGCTTCTCTTTGGGTATGTGGGGTTAAGAAGACAAACCGGTACTAAAGCTGTGGCTTTAGAAATGTCTGTCTGGCCCAAACATACGGCATGTGTGGTGAAATTAATTCAGACATGTGTTTTATCTAAAATGGCTTTTCCTGCTTAATTCTCTGGGTAGTTATGGCTTTGCTTTGATGTCCTGTCCTTTTCTTTTGAGGTTGAAATAAAAATCTAAGGTCCACAGCCTTTGGTCTCTATCAGTTTCTGGGTCAGCTGGCCACAGCAGGGAAGTTGTCCAGTCCCTTTTTTGAGAGATGTTCTTTCATCCTTTAAGGCCTCAACTGCAGCAAAACGTAAAACAGTAAACTTAGTTGGAGCCTGTGACTATCACCTCTTATGAAAGACCCCGTTGCCCTAGCTTGGCTTCTCTCTTGACTCTTTCTGTAAGAAACTGGGGCAGCCCCTAGTACCCAACCAGCTGAATGCTTTGGATTCAGATGTCAGTAAGAATAGGAATGGGAACCTGGATTGTATGTTCATAATAGACAAGATGATAGTTTTCTTATTTTGCTGCAGTTACTACAGGTACAGTTATATTTCTGTCTGAGGAAGCAAAACACCTTCACAGAGAAGTACAAAAAGATGCATGTGTTTTCCCAAGCCTGAACTCGTGAGCTCATATGTACTTTACTGTAATCTGATACTTATTGTAAGAAATATATTTTACATAATTGGCAGAGGCAGCCACATACTCTGAGAGAAAAACGTGTATTGAACTGTATACTGTGTATCACTGATAATGATTTGCAGCAGTATATTCCATAAACATAAAGGATAATTTAGTACTTGAAAGCCAGGCCTCAAAACCAAAACAAAATCCTTTTCTTTTTCTGTGCCTAGGCTAGGATTAATCTCACCTCACTGTAGACATCGGCAGTGTAGACACGTATGGTAGGACCCATCACCCCAAGCTCCCTTTGCAGTTGATATAGGGAACAGGCACTTTTAGGCCATGATTCATCTGACCCATTTACATGTCTGCTGTAGGAGGAGATGAATCACTGCCTAGACTAGATCTGAGCAGAGGATAAAGGGAGCCTAAGATGGCCAGCTCACATGTAGATGCTTATACAGATCTACAGTTTGAATTTAGACTTGCAGTTTGGAACAACAATTTTTCAGAGAAGAGTTAAATTTCCTAAGTCATGTTTTCCTAACAGAATGTGTGTACAGATATAGAGGTAGAGAGAGAGATATATATGGTTTTTTTTCTTCCTGCAACAGAAACATTTGCAACAATATCGTTTGAAAACTGGCCCTATATCTCCTTCTCCAAATGTTCCACCATCTGAAGAGCTGCCATTTTATCTCGCTCTGCCTCTGCCCCCCTTTCACACATACAGACATGTGGACACTTGCCATGTTTCAGAGCTGGGCCTTCTGAATTTTCAGCATTAACTCAAAATATACTCCTCTGTGTGTGGTAGCCAGAGCTGTTACACACAGACAGATATATTATCTGGTTTTGTTTTTTAAAAAAACCAAAGCAAAATATGCAAACAAAACCACCAAATGAACATTTCTGAAATTTGCTTCTGTTTAAAAATAACTTTTATTCATTATTTTCTGCTAGAATCTGCTCTACTCTGCCTGCAGCCTTGGTGAGGCAGGGCATCGTAGGAAGAGGAACATCAGTTTCTGGGAGACAAGTACTGATGCAGAGGGAAGGGGAAGACAGACTTGTCTCAGAAAAGATGCAAGTTCCCAAGTGCAGCGCTGAGAAGACAAGAGGTAATGTTGTATTATTACGTATAGAAGATCAGAGCTGAAAGAGTCTGGTTTATGGGGAGTGATGTCCTCGCAGGTACACTTGTGTGCATGCCGTAGTATAGCGTCCCAGGGCATCTGAACACCCATTTAGACTGCAAATGGCACAAGGGTGATATTTAAAAAAAGGAAGAAAGGAAGTCACCCTGTTGCAGGGCTCAACAATGCTCAGCTGCTGCCAAGGAGTGCTTGGTGTAGCTACAGTAGTGGTAGGCAAAATATCCCTCCCATCCAGCTGCTGGCACACAGCACAGCAACCCATTTTCTGTGAGCACCTGGGTGATCAGTTTGCTTGTGACAGATCTTGGCATGCCCTCTCCTCTGGCTGTAAAACTTTACTGAGTCTTGTGTTTTGTGGGATTTTTTTTGCCCTACAAACTCTTGTCTGGCATGGGAGGACTTGGAACCACGCAACACTGGCTCTGGCAACAACAGGAAGCTGCATTTTGGATAACCCTTTACAGTGAAAGTTTTGAAGCCATTTAAGGGCTTTTCTGTGGGGATCAGGAGGAAGGGCTGTCCATCATCCAAAGTCGATTGCTGTGGGAAGGGTGCCCATGGCTGCAAAGGTCTTGGGCAAAGGCCACGAGCATCTGAAGGCTGCCTCTGAGAAATGGGCATGGGCTCATGGTTCCCCACAGGGTGCAGTGCAGAAGCGGCTTCAGGAAGAGGGAGTGCTCTTTCACCGGTCATCCCAGTGCATCATTCATTAAATATAAGGCCCTACAGGAAAACCAGGACTTTGTGTTCTCCATGCCCCTCCTGCATCAGCCCTGATGTCAGTAGTTTCGAACCATGGAAGTTAAATTAAGGCCAGCCTAGTCTAATAGGCAAGAGAGAGCAAATGCTAAGTCAAGTGTCCTGGTTTCAGCTGGGATAGAGTTAATTTTCTTCATAGAAGCTAGGGTGAGGCTGTGTTTTGGATTTGGGATGAGAAAATGTTGATGAAGTGCTGATGCTTTGGGTTGTCGCTACGCAGTCAAGGACTGTTCAGCTTCTCATGTTGGCCTGCTGGTGAGCAGGCTGGGGGTGCACGGGAAGGTGGGAGGGAACACAGCCAGGACAGCTGTGTCCAAAGGCTGTGTCCAGGCTGGCCAAAGGGAGATTCCATACCATACAACATCGTGCTCAGTATATAAAGCTGAGGGAAGAAGAAGGAAGGGGGGGACGTTTGGAGTTAGGGCATTTGTCTTCCCAAGAAACCATTACGCTTGACGGAGCCCTGCTTCCCTGGGGATGGCTGAACTCCTGTCTGCCCATGGGGAGTGGTGAATGAATTCCTTGTTTTGCTTTGCTTGTGTGCGCGGCTTTTGCTTTACCTATTAAACTGTCTTTATCTCAAACCATGAGTTTTCTCACATTTACTCTTCTGATTCTCTCCCCCATCCCGCCGTGGGGGAGTGAGCGAGCGGCTGCCTGGTGCTCAGTTGCTGGCTGGGGCGAAACCACGACATCAAGGTAATGAGAAAATAAGTGCCATCTGGAGCTGTCATAAGCATGAATTTACATGTACTCCACAGAAAATAAACAAATTACAGCCTGCGGAACGTTACTCTCCCTGGATGCGAAGCCCCGCTCCTGCCGCTACTGCCAAAAATTTTGGCCTCCCTGCTTTCCGCATGATCGTCGGCTCCTGCCGAAAGCCCCGGAGAGATGCGTATGGGCGTGGGGAGCCATCTGCAACCGCTGGCTGCTGGAGCGCGGTGGCTGGAGTGGGAGCTGCTCGGCTGCATCCGCTCACTCCCTTCCCCGCTCTGGCGGAAAGTTTTCCTCCCGGCTCTGACGGCACCGCAGCCACTTGGGGAAGCACATGACTTCCTCGGGAGACGGCGTTTCGTGTTTGTGTTGCAGGCCGCCAGCAGGCACGGCACCGAGGCAATGTTTATATCAGTTTTTGTAACGTCGTCACAGCAGCTGCAGTTTTGGGAACTTGAAGCGCTGGCTGGAAGTGGGGAGGGAGGCGCAAAGCGCACCCACGCCACGCTGAAATCGGGGTGGAAGGCGGGGGGGGGTGGGTGGAGAAAGAAAATCAGGGAGCAGTCCGGAAAGCTCGTTGCCTTCCTGGGTGCCAGGGGTGTCGCTTGCCCTCCAGGTGGTTGCCGCAGGGCCCATCTGCCTAGAAGTGAGGCAATGGAAATCGCGGCTCAGGATGCCCGCGGCCCGACCGGATCTCTCCCTGCTGCCGGAGCAGGGCAGGGGAAGGGCTGTCCCTGGGGCTTGGTGGCTTTCCGTGCTACGTGCCCAACAGCCCGCTGGGGGAGGCGGGGGAGAGCTCGAATCCTTTGGCCATGAGACAGCACAGTGCAAGACTCGCCTGCGGATAGCGAGGCTGCCTCCAAAACGACCGCAGCCTGGTGCCGTGCCTGGGCGATCAGCCCTAGCGGGCTCCTGGGCCCGGCTGCGACGCTGTGCTGGTGCAGACACATGGCTCCCCGGTCCCCAGCGGGCACCTCTGCCCCATGCTGTGCAGGTGTCCTGGCTTGTGTGGAGCTACCTCGCTGTGGCTGTGGCCTCTGCTGGAAAATCCCCACGGAACCAGCGTGGGTGTCCTGTCTTCCAGATGATTTACTTGTCACTTCCCATTACAGCGACGTGACCCGATTCTCTCCTCTTCTGCCTCCCAGCTTGATTTCAATGGTGTTAAGCCAGCAGAGGTTTGAGGCTTCACTGGTATTATGGGCCTGGAAGCCATAGCTGGCTGAAAGAGAGGGAAGTCCTCTTCACTGTGTCGCCTTGCTCTTTTGTCTACCCTGCAGCTGAGGCAAGTAAGTGTCCATGGCTGGTCCCATGTGTGTAAGAGGGGCTCCCCACTGCCCATGCATGCTCTTAGTAGGTGACTTGTACCTCTGCTGCCCAACAGCAGCAGCTGGCAGGACAGTAGGACTGAATTCTTCCCTGTGCACTGCTTTTTCTCCACAAAATTCCACTGGTCTGTGAAGTTATATCTGGCAGAGGAGGTGTCACACAGTCCCCAGCTACCTTAGAGTTTGGTGGGACCAAACAAAGTGTGACGCAGAGCTAAAATGTTTCCGCCAGGTACTGCTTCAGACACTGGTTCTTAGGTGATACACATTTTATCATGGGTAAGAGCTGAAGGTCATTTGCCCCAAACATAGCTGTTTTGTGCAAAATACCTTCACTCTCCTGAACTGCACAGGGTCTCAAGAAAAAGGCCCTCTCTGGGCCACCAGTGAGCTCCCCATGCCCATGTTCCCCACAGTCCTCTGACAGGACTGCCATGAGGCACCAGGCAGGGGAACCATCACTGTATCTGCCTGGGAGTACTCAGAAAACCAGCACCTGAAGTTGCATTGCAGGCACCATGAGATAGAAACACCAGTAAAGACTGGCAAACATGGTGAGCACGGCATCTTGAGCTGTGTCCCTCAGAAAATCCCTTCCAGTCTCCCACACTTCATAAGCCCTTGTGCCATGAGCAGCTCTACTCCGTCTCGCTAAGAACCGAAACTTCGGTCCCCAAGTTGTTTCCTTAACCCAAGCGCCCTGAAATGCTCCCGATGAGTGGGGTTGGGGTGAGACAGGCAGAGGGAGGGAGGGAGTAAGCAAAGACATGCCAGCAGCCGTGGCAGATCCTCAGAGGTGGTGTGGGGAGGGCTTGGCAACTCTTTCAGCACTGTCCTATTGCAACAGGAGGGAGGAGGATATACAGAGGTTACTTAAAAGCCCCCAACTTTTTCCAGGCTTCTATTGCACTTCAGAAATTCTGCAAGTGAGAAGAAAAAAAAAAAGACTGTCTGAAAAGAAGGTACCCTTGGTAACTAAAGAACTTCCTTTAAGAGCTTACTGCTATTAAATAATTGCTACATTTTGAATTGCTGTTTTCATGAACTTTGGGAGGAAGTTGTGTTTTCAGCCATGAATATTTTCTTAGAAGGATGGCATGGCTTTTTCATTGCTACATGCTTACACTGAAATAGATGTGAAAGTAGTCTTGACCAGCTCAAAGAGAAGTCTCTGATCAGCCTACATTTGAGATTTCCCTTAAGGTCATTAGTGGAAGAGAAATAAGTGGATAAGTGCCTTCTTTTTTTTTTTCTCCCATTCCCCCCCCCCTCTTTTTTTCATATCTCTCTCTTTCTCAAAAGTGGATTTTCTGGGTGCAGGAGTTAGCCCTTTAGATATTGGATGTTTGTGTGCATAGGGACAAAAATACAATTCTCCAGTAATCATCCACAGACAGTTGTAGGCTGTAGTATTCGGGATGATTGCAGTATAATTCAGAATGTAATTTTTATTAGGGGGAGGTAGTTTGTGATGCACTTTCTGGAAATATAATTTGCTATTTTGGATTCAGTAATGCTGTTTTGGAGGGGGGGAGAGTGAACAATTTTCTAGTTCTTTTATCTGAAACTCCCTGATGTTTTTAATGTCCTGTTTCTCCTAGGCAAATATGTCTGTGTTAGGCTTCCCTCTCCTTCTCCCGCCCCCCTTCTTCTCTTATTCATGTGTTTTGACAAACACAAAATGCCTTCCAATCCTTGGAGAGCTGTACTCCATCATTAGACTGATGTTTTCTGCCTCTCAGTTTTTATTTATGTGAATCTAAAAATGTGTATCTCACTGGCACCCCACACTGTTTTTGGTTTCTCCTATCTTACATGTGTCACGCTGGCTCATGTTTGCTTTTTCCTTGCACTCTTCCTTTCTCTCATGGTGTTACAACATTTTTAATACAGGATGTCTGAAACAATGAACACCAACAACGAGAAGAAAAAACCTCCTCTGAATGGGAGAAGAGCTGTCCCATCAAACAACTCCAATGATGAAGAAAATGAGGTCCCTGAGATGGAGGCTTTTGGATTGATACCTAGAGGATTTAATCCAAAAGGTACAGTGTACAATTAAGACATGAGTCTATTTTTACATCTTCCATACTCACCTCTGCCCAGGTCTGTGAATTAAAACCAAACCACTTTTTTCCTTCCATGTTTTGATCTCAGATAGCTTTCATTGCTGCTTGTGAAAAAACTTGCTAAAAACACCCATGTGCATGGAACTGTTACAAGACATTATGGGTAGGGA